>NC_061510.1:26934801-27147592 GCF_022539505.1 Lolium rigidum | reverse complement strand
TGGTTGCTTCTTTCATAATATGTGAAGTTATTCTATGAAGTCAAGTACTTCGATATGCAAAATGCAAAAAATCTGGATCAGGTACCAAAGAAACCTCAAACTAAACCAAGAAAATCCTCTAGTGGCGCACAGCAGAAACAAATCATTCTCTCAAACTTGAAAAAGGTAAAAAGATGAAGAAACAATGCATGTATAAATCGTTTTAAAAAAAAGAGATACAGCTACTTATTTTCTTCATATGCAGGTTGTAAATCAAGGAATACAACTGAGAGATAACATACTTTCTTCCAAGGATAACAAGGTAATGAAGTGGAACAGAGAAAAAGGTGACAAACAGATGAATTCGAATTCAGACTTGGTTTATCTGAGAAATTTAACACAATATGCAGGATGTAGAGAAAGATATGCAGGACAAAATTCAATCCAAAAATGATGACCTTCTAGATCAGTTTGATCAATTTGTTGTCCATGCCGAGATGGAAAAAAGGAAGAAGGTACAATAAACGAAGTTCTATTTTTCTTGAATTGTAATTCCACGAGAAAAATGTACAAAAAAATTATTGATAAAATGTTTTACCTGCTTGTAGGTTGCCTTAGAATTGCAGCTCTCCACAAGTTCTTAAGGATACATGCAATCAGATTGTGCCTTTCGAAGATGGAAAAATGTTGGGGCCAAAAATTGACCAGGTATGCTGCATGAAATTGTTCATTCATTGGTTACAAAAAACATAGATAAAAATGCATGTTTTGAGAAAAATATTGAAACGGATGCTTATATTTTTTGTACAGAGTATTGTTCTTGAAGGAGATAAATTTTTGCATGAAGTTGTTCCTTTGGCGACAAAAGATCCAGAGAAGGAGCAAAATGCGGAGGTATTAATCGGCTTACAAAAAGTATTAGAATGAAATTATTACAAGTAGAAAATAAAAAAGAGTTACTAATATGACTAGTAAAATGTCTCAGACTGGAAAATTTGCTATCAATGACACAACCATAATGAAAGCACCAGAAGCAGTACTGAAATTCCTATCTCGTGACGAAGAAGATAAAAACATCGAAGAGGTAACTTGAAAAAAATAGATAAGAAATCTTGTTGCAGCATGAAAGTTCCCCTCCCTCAGAAAATTCCAGAATTAACTACTTATTTTTTCCACAGGACGAAAGTGATGATGATGATGCTTCTAAGCAATTGGCCAAAATACTCCCAGATGGTGAAAGCGACGAAGACATATCGGAATTTGAAGACTCTTCAAACACATTCATTCCCACTGGAGAAGAACTTAGTGAAGAGAGGCCACCAGAAATTGGAATGCTCTTTGATACATTGGAAGCGTCCCAGCGGTTTCTCAATATTTATGGCTACTTGCATGGATATGGTGTGGTCAAAGGTCGGAACTACAAGAACAAGAAGATCACTTTCCAGTGCTGCTTAGCAAGGAAAACTCATGCTCCCAATCTTACACAGCGGAAAAGGAAGAGGTCAGTAGTTCAAAGAACACAGTGCCCCATGAATGTTACAGTACAATTGCAAAATGGACAATGGAGATTCATATCGATCAATCTTGAACACAACCATGATCTGTCGAACACACCATCTTTGACTAAGTTCTTTTCAAACCACCGGAACATGTCGAGAGGAAGATAAGAACTTGTCAATGATACTTCAAGACTGCAGGGTTCCTCCGCGAAGAATTATGAGCATATTCCGTCGCTTGAAAGGAAGCAGGGAAAGTTCTTTCATTCAACAAGAAGAAAATACAGAACCTCAAACGGAAGGAGAAGAGAGATAAGAACACTGATATTGCAAATGCACTAAAGTTTGTCGAGAAGCTACAGGCAAAAAACCAAGGAATTGTGATGAAGATGGATACCGATGACGACAACACGGTCCAAAGCATTCTGTGGACCGATGCTCGCTCCAAAATGGATTATTCTCTGTATGGCGATTTCCTTTCATTTGATACCACCTTCTCCACAAACAAATATAACATGCCATTTGCCCCATTCATTGGCATCAACGGCCAAGGACGAACAATTGTTTTCGCATGGGCACTGCTAAAAGATCAAACAGCAGAAACTTTCAAATGGGCTCTGGAAACATTTTTGGACGTCATGGACGGAAAGAAACCATCGATTATCATGACTGATCAGGACAAGGCAATTAAATCTGCAATAGATGATGTTCTGTTTTCAATATGGCACAGATTTTGTTTATGGCATATCATGAACAATTGTTCAGATAAAATGGGAGGTTACATGGCTGCTAGGGAAGGGATGGAAGATGAGATGAGGAAAATAATCATGGACTCCCTTACAATTGAAGAATTTGAAAGCAAGTGGAATGCCATGATTGAGAAGTACGATGCAGCCGGTAGCAAACATTTGCCCTTAATGTGGAAATGCAGATCACAGTGGGTACCTGTGTACTTCCGAAAAGTTTTCTGCCCTTTCATCCGTACAACAGGTCGCAGCGAAGGGATGAATTCCATATTCAAGGATTACGTGAAGCGCAAGGACACACTAGAAACATTCCTTGTCCAGTACGAGTTGTTTCAAGAAACAATCATTGAAGCTGAAAATGATGACGATTTGTATCGATTGGTCTCGAGCCAATATATTGGGGCCACAACCTTGTCGAAAGACATGCTGGAAAGATCTACACTCGGGGAATTTTCTTCAAGTTCCAAGACGAAATGCACAATTCAACTGCCTTCGGAGTTGAAGTAATAGAAGAAAACAAAATTTATAACCTGAAGAAGAATTTCAGCTACAAAGGGCAAGAATTCCATCAGCAGTCTTTCCGTGTTGAAGTTGACAGAACAAACGAGTTGTTTGATTGCATCTGTGGGAAGTTTGAACGAGATGGCATACTGTGCTGTCATGTTTTACGACTCTTCACACAGTTTGACATAAATCAAATCCCAGATCATTACATCAACAAGCGATGGACCAAAGAATATAGAGAAACTGAATTACTCAAACACAAGAAAAGAATGATTGATGAAGGCGCAGGTAGTGAAAGCTCACAGGTATCAATGAGGTATGCAATTGTAATGAACAAGGTGTCAGACTTGTGTGCAGAAGTATGCAAAGATGCCAACAGCAGCAAAGAGTTCTTGGAGGAGATACAAAAACTTCAAGAGAAATACACATTGAAGCATAAAACACAACCTGCACAAGGAGCTCCGCCTCATCAGGAACCACTGAAAGATCCGCCAATAAGAAGCAACAAATCAGTAGACAAAGGTGAAAGACTGAAAAGGCAATCAGAAAAGAACACAAACAAGAAGAAAGCAAAAAAAATAATGCTGATGATAAAAGTGATCTTCCTTGATTGATGATTTTGGCTATATGTAATAATTCTGTTAGGTTATACACATTAATATTTGAGGTGCAACAAAAGCATATTATGTGTGTTGGTATACATTAGTTTATGATTGTGATTGCTATGTATGTCCAGACTATTATATAAGGGATTCATATGTATGTCCAAACTATTATTATGAACTATATTTATGTCCAGAATACTATATATGTAGAATGTCAGATCATCAATAAAATGATAGATTGAAAATTAGTTGTAAAAAAGCATATTATTTGAGATAAAAACAACGATTAATTTTTTTCATCGAACATAATCCAAAAAAGGCCTTGATATCAAACATAATGCATAAGATGATACATAAAAAAAACATATAGTTTTCATACAAAAAAATTTTTTTGACCCTGCTAAAATTGTTGTAAGAAAAGAAGATTGTTTATAGGTACTATGCAGGAGACTTATTCATTGCAAGGCAATCAGAAAAGAAGACAAACAAAGAAGAAAGCAAAAAAAAAAGAATGCGATGATAAAAGTGATCTTCCTTGATTGATGATTTTGGCTATATGTAATAATTTCGTTAGGTCATACACATTCATATTCGAGGTGCAACAAAAAAGCATATTCTGTGTGTTGGTATACATTAGTTTATGATTGTGATTGCTATGTATGTCCAGACTATTATATAAGGGATTCATATGTATGTCCAAACTATTATTATGAACTTTATTTATGTCCAGAATACTATATATGTAGAATGTCAGATCATCAATAAAATGATAGATTGAAAATTAGTTGTAAAAAAGCATATTATTTGAGATAAAAAACAACGATTAATTTTTTTCATCGAACATAATCCAAAAAAGGCCTTCCCTTGATATCAAACATAATGCATAAGATGATACATAAAAAAAACATATAGTTTTCATACAAAAAAAATTCTTGACCCCGCTAAAATTTGTAAGAAAAGAAGATTGTTTACGATGAAACAACAAGGAAACTTCATATTATGATACATAAGATTTATATACGAATCAAGGAAACCTCAACGAAGGGGAACACTAGCCTAGACGGTAGCGAACAACACACTAGACGGAGGGGAACAATATCTAGACGAGAGGGAACAACGACTTACACGGATGGGAACAACGACATAGACGACGGGGAACAACGACCTACACAAGGGGAACAACAGCCTAGACAGCGAGGAACAACGACCTACACGGAGGGGAACAACAGCCTAGACGGCGGGGAACAAAGACCAACACGGAGGGGAACAACGACATCGACGATGGGGAACAACGACCTACACGGAGGGGAACAACGGCCTAGAATGGTGGGGAACAACGACTTACACGGATGGGAACAACGACATAGACGACGGGGAACAACGACCTACACGAGGGGAACAACAAACCTAGATAGCGAGGAACAACGACCTACACGGAGGGGAACAACGCCATAGACGACGGGGAACAAAGACCAACACGGATGGGAACAACGACATAGACGACGGGGAACAACGACCTACACGAGGGGAACAACAGCCTAGACAGCGAGGAACAACGACCTACACGGAGGGGAACAACAGCCTAGACGGCGGGGAACAAAGACCAACACGGAGGGGAACAACGACAATAGACGATGGGGAACAACGACCTACACGGAGGGGAACAACGGCCTAGAATGACGAGGAACAACGACTTACACGGATGGGAACAACGACATAGACGACGGGGAACAACGACCTACACGAGGGGAACAACAAGCATAGATAGCGAGGAACAACGACCTACACGGAGGGGAACAACGCCATAGACGATGGGGAACAACGACCTACACGGAGGGGAACAACAGCCTAGAATGGCGAGGAACAACGACTTACACGGATGGGAACAACGACATAGACGACGGGGAACAACGACCTACACGAGGGGAACAACAGCCTAGACGGCGGGGAACAAAGACCAACACGGAGGGGAACAACGACATAGACGATGGGGAACAACGACCAACACGGAGGGGAACAACGGCCTAGAATGGCGAGGAACAACGACTTACACGGATGGGAACAACGACATAGACGACGGGGAACAACGACCTACACGAGGGAAACAACGATCTAGATAGCGAGGAACAACGACCTACACGGAGGGGAACAACGCCATAGACTACGGTGAACAACGACCTACACGAGGGAACAACAGCCTAGACACGGAGGGGAACAACGGCCTAGAATGGCGAGGAACAACGACCTACACGGAGGGGAACAACAGCATAGACGGCGGGGAACAAAGACCAACACGGAGGGGAACAACGGCCTAGAATGGTGGGGAACAACGACTTACACGGAGGGGAACAACGGCCTAGAATGGTGGGGAACAACGACTTACACGGATGGGGACAACAACATAGACGACGGGGAACAACGACCTACACGAGGGGAACAACAACCTAGATAGCGAGGAACAACGACCTACACGGAGGGGAACAACGCCATAGACGACGGGGAACAAAGACCAACACGGATGGGAACAACGACATAGAATGGCGAGGAACAACGACTTACACGAAGGGGAACAACGGCATAGACCGAAAGGAACAACGACCTACGAGGAGGGGAACAACGGCCTAGACGGCGAGGAACAACGACCTACACGAGGGGAACAACAGTCTAGATAGCGAGGAACAACGACCTACACGGAGGGGAACAACGCCATAGACTACGGTGAACAACGACCTACACGAGGGAACAACAGCCTAGACACGGAGGGGAACAACGGCCTAGAATGGCGAGGAACAACGACCTACACGGAGGGGAACAACAAGCATAGACGGCGGGGAACAAAGACCAACACGGAGAGGAACAACGGCCTAGAATGGTGGGGAACAACGACTTACACGGAGGGGAACAACGGCCTAGAATGGTGGGGAACAACGACTTACACGGATGGGGACAACAACATAGACGACGGGGAACAACGACCTACACGAGGGGAACAACAACCTAGATAGCGAGGAACAACGACCTACACGGAGGGGAACAACGCCATAGACGACGGGGAACAAAGACCAACACGGATGGGAACAACGACATAGAATGGCGAGGAACAACGACTTACACGAAGGGGAACAACGGCATAGACCGAAAGGAACAACGACCTACGGGGAGGGGAACAACGGCCTAGACAACGAGGAACAACGACCTACACGGAGGGGAACAACGACATAGACGATGGGGAACAAACGACCTACACGGAGGGGAACAACGGCCTAGACGATGGGGAACAAACGACCTACACGGAGGGGAACAACGGCCTAGAATGGTGGGGAACAACGACTTACACGGATGGGAACAACGACATAGATGATGGGGAACAACGACCTACACGAGGGGAACAACAGCCTAGATAGCGAGGAACAACGACCTACACGGAGGGGAACAACGCCAAAGACTACGGGGAACAACGACCAACACGGAGGGGAACAACGGCCTAGAATGGCGAGGAACAACGACTTACACGAAGGGGAACAATGGCATAAACCGAAAGGAACAACAACCTACACGGAGGGGAACAACGGCCTAGAATGGCGAGGAACAACGACCTACACGGATGGGAACAACGACATAGACGACGGAGAACAACGACCTACACGAGGGGAACAACAGCCTAGATAGCGAGGAACAACGACCTACACGGATGGGAACAACGCCATAGACTACGGGGAACAAAGACCAACACGGAAGGGAACAACGGCCTAGAATGGCGAGGAACAACGACTTACACGAAGGGGAACAATGGCATAGACCGAAAGGAACAACGACCTACACGGAGGGGAACAACGGCCTAGAATGGTGGGGAATAACGACTTACACGGATGGGAACAACGACATAGACAACAGGGAACAACGACCTACACGAGGGGAACAACATCCTAGACGAGCGAGGAATAACGACCTACACGGAGGGGAACAACGCCATAGACTACGGGGAACAAAGACCAACACGGAGGGGAACAACGGCCTAGAATGGCGAGGAACAACGACTTAAACGAAGGGGAACAATGGCATAGACCGAAAGGAACAACGACCTACACGGAGGGGAACAACGGCCTATAATGGTGGGGAATAACGACTTACACGGATGGGAACAACGACATAGACGACGGGGAACAACGACCTACACGAGGGGAACAACAGCCTAGACAGCGAGGGACAACGACCTACACGGAGGGGAACAACAGCATAGACGGCGGGGAACAAAGACCAACACGGAGGGGAACAAAAGGCCTAGAATGGCGAGGAACAACGACTTACACGAAAGGGAACAACGGCATAGACCGAAAGGAACAACAACCTACACGGAGGGGGAACAACGGCCTAGACAGCGAGGAACAACGACCTACACGAGGGGAACAACAGCCTAGACGGCGGGGAACAAAGACCAACACGGAGGGGAACAACGACATAGACGATGGGGAACAACGACCTACACGGAGGGGAACAACGGCCTAGAATGGTGGGGAACAACGACTTACAGGGATGGGAACAACGACATAGACGACGAGGAACAACGACCTACACGAGGGGAACAACAGCCTAGATAGCGAGGAACAACGACCTACAGGGAGGGGAACAACGCCATAGACTACGGGGAACAACGACCTACACGGAGGGGAACAACGACATAGACGATGGGGAACAAACGACCTACACGGAGGGGAACAACGCCATAGACTACGGGGAACAACGACCTACACGAGGGGAACAACGGCCTAGAATGGCGAGGAACAACGACTTACACGGATGGGAACAACGACATAGACGACGGGGAACAACGACCTACACGAGGGGAACAACAGCCTAGATAGCGAGGAACAACGAGCTACACGGAGGGGAACAACGCCATAGACTACGGGGAACAAAGACCAACACGGAGGGGAACAACGGCCTAGAATGGCGAGGAACAACGACTTACACGAAGGGCAACAATGGCATAGACCGAAAAGAACAACGACCTACACGGAGGGGAACAACGGCCTAGAATGGTGGGGAACAACGACTTACACGGATGGGAACAACGACATAGACGACGGGGAACAACGACCTACACGAGGGGAACAACAGCCTAGACAGCGAGGGACAACGACCTACACGGAGGGGAACAACAGCATAGACGGCGGGGAACAAAGACCAACACGGAGGGGAACAAAAGGCCTAGAATGGCGAGGAACAACGACTTACACGAAGGGGAACAACGGCATAGACCGAAAGGAACAACAACCTACACGGAGGGGAACAACGGCCTAGACAGCGAGGAACAACGACCTACACGAGGGGAACAACAGCCTAGACGGCGGGGAACAAAGACCAACACGGAGGGGAACAACGACATAGACGATGGGGAACAACGACCTACACGGAGGGGAACAACGGCCTAGAATGGTGGGGAACAACGACTTACAGGGATGGGAACAACGACATAGACGACGAGGAAGAACGACCTACACGAGGGGAACAACAGCCTAGATAGCGAGGAACAACGACCTACAGGGAGGGGAACAACGCCAT
Organism: Lolium rigidum; assembly: GCF_022539505.1. Classification (NCBI taxonomy): domain Eukaryota; kingdom Viridiplantae; phylum Streptophyta; class Magnoliopsida; order Poales; family Poaceae; genus Lolium; species Lolium rigidum. The sequence continues at coordinate 27,138,700 of NC_061510.1, read as the reverse complement.
AGACTACGGGGAACAACGACCTACACGGAGGGGAACAACGACATAGACGATGGGGAACAAACGACCTACACGGAGGGGAACAACGCCATAGACTACGGGGAACAACGACCTACACGAGGGGAACAACGGCCTAGAATGGCGAGGAACAACGACTTACACGGATGGGAACAACGACATAGACGACGGGGAACAACGACCTACACGAGGGGAACAACAGCCTAGATAGCGAGGAACAACGAGCTACACGGAGGGGAACAACGCCATAGACTACGGGGAACAAAGACCAACACGGAGGGGAACAACGGCCTAGAATGGCGAGGAACAACGACTTACACGAAGGGCAACAATGGCATAGACCGAAAAGAACAACGACCTACACGGAGGGGAACAACGGCCTAGAATGGTGGGGAACAACGACTTACAGGGATGGGAACAACGACATAGACGACGGGGAACAACGACCTACACGAGGGGAACAACAGCCTAGACAGCGAGGAAACAACGACCTACACGGAGGGGAACAACAGCATAGACGGCGGGGAACAAAGACCAACACGGAGGGGAACAAAAGGCCTAGAATGGCGAGGAACAACGACTTACACGAAGGGGAACAACGGCATAGACCGAGAGGAACAACGACCTACACGGAGGGGAACAACAGCCTAGACAGCGAGGAACAACGACCTACACGGAGGGGAACAACGACATAGACGACGGGGAACAAAGACCAACACGGAGGGGAACAACGACATAGACGATGGGGAACAACGACCTACACGGAGGGGAACAAACGGCCTAGAATGGGGGGGAACAACGACTTACACGGATGGGAACAACGACATAGACGACGGGGAACAACGACCTACACGAGGGGAACAACAGCCTAGATAGCGAGGAACAACGACCTACACGGAGGGGAACAACGCCATAGACTACGGGGAACAAAGAACAACACGGAGGGGAACAACAGCCTAGACAGCGAGGAACAACGACCTACACGGATGGGAAACAACGCCATAGACGAAGGGGAACAAAGACCAACATGGAGGGGAACAAACGGCCTAGAATGGCGAGGAACAATGACTTACATGAAGGGGAACAATGGCATAGACCGAAAGGAACAACGACCTACACGGAGGGGAACAACGGCCTAGAATGGTGGGGAACAACGACTTACAGGGATGGGAACAACGACATAGACGACGGGGAACAACGACCTACACGAGGGGAACAACAGCCTAGACAGCGAGGAACAACGACCTACACGGAGGGGAACAACAGCATAGACGGCGGGGAACAAAGACCAACACGGACGGGAACAACGGCCTAGAATGGTGGGGAACAACGACTTACACGGAGGGGAACAACGGCCTAGAATGGTGGGGAACAACGACTTACACGGATGGGAACAACGACATAGACAGATGGAGTAAAAACTTGGATTACAGCTTGTACCAACAAAGATAAAAAAATGAAAGAAACACAACTTGGGTTGTGAAAATAAATTAGGGAATACATGGAACAAAATACTAAGGTTGTAGAAAACAAAAAAAATAACAATTATTACAAGTTGGAGAAATAAAAATACCAATCTTCTTGAAATACAATTCTAAAAAAAAAGATTAAAATTATTGCAAAAAAATAGAGAAAAAACTACTATTATAAATAGAAGAAATTCTTCTCTTTCTAAATAATATGAATATCCAGTCCTATGTAACTTCTATTAGCCACCACCCTTGCAATGAATAAGTCTCCTGGTAATATGTTGTTGTCCACCCGTAAATCAGCCCAGTGTTCACGGAAAATGATAGTGCCATCATCTCTTATTTTGTAAGTTCCTTGGACAGAATATTGATTGTATGCATAAATGCAATCGCCCTTCCTTTTTAGAACAACATTACTTTTGATAGCTTCGAATGGAACTACCTACATGATCATAAAAAAAAATCTCAAAACTAGTGATGAGAAAAAAAACGATTAAGAAAAAATTAGAAATAAGAATAATAACAACAATTGTAAAAAAGAAAAAAACTAACCCAACAGGCGTATTCACTACTCTTTAGCCTGTGAATAATGAAATTAGGAGCATTGTTGTGATAATGCTGACTACTCATGTACTCCCTATAGCGAGTGACAAGTCTGTTCATTTCTGCTTGGGAAAAAACTGTTGCTTCCATGAAAAAAGTGCTACGGAACGCTTCTTCACAATCAGCGGGTAGGTTATGGCACTCTATCAAAGAAAAAAATATACTATAATTAGTAGTGAAAAAAAGAAAAAATTAAAAAAATAATGATACAAAAGATAAAAAAAATTACCAGGGAATCCAAACCAATATTTTGGTTGATCTATTCCAACAATTACGGAGACATTAAAGATGTCTTCATCTTCATCATATGAAAATTTGATCGTATCTCCAGCAGTGATACGAAATGCTTCTAACAAGGACAAATAATAAGGTCCTTCGATGGAAAAGTATGTATCGCAATCATCCAATAATAGATGATGTGTTGTGAAGACATCATCAGGTGCATGCAAGTGGGGAGCTGGTCTACCTACAGCTTTCATTATTTTTGATGGACATAAAAATTTAATCCTTGTATAGTAACAGCAAGGGAGAATCTGCATAGATTTTTTTAAGAACAAATAAGATAAGTACAAATAAAAACTTTTTATGAAATAAATTATGAAAACTTTTATAAAAAAATACGTACAGAATATTCTTCGAAATCTTCTGCAACATCTTGACAGAAAACTCTGTACAATATCTTGATGGCCGGGTGCACAAATTTCTGGGTTGGGAGCATTCTGAGCATGAACCCATACCTTCAGTAGTAGACAAAGCTACACAAAAAAAGGAAACATATTAAAAGTAGGAAAAAAGATCATACAAATAGTTCTTATTACAAAAATCATGAGGAGCAAACACTGAATTTGCGCAAATGAGCGACGAATAGATATGATGAAGTGACAAAGACATATTTTTTAAGTGGAAAAATAATCTCATATTATAAGACATTATGCGATCAGAAAAAAGAAATCCATACAATGATCTATTTTTAGAAGGTAGTATATGGTGGGGAAAAATTATAAGGCAGTATGCATGGTGTCTGCTTTTTTAGAATAGCAATGTGTCGTCCCAAAAAAAAGATGCCCCACAAAACTAGTTCAAAAGGGTACAGTATACTTGACACATACAATTAATTCAGTGAAAAACTATTCCTTACAATAACATCAGTACTAATGATGCAGTGAATTCATATTGAAAAACAGAGTCCTTACAAAAAACTTACAAAGGCAGCACAAGGAGCGCAAATGAGCACCAGCAAAAATAGAGATATGATGAAGTGACGAGATACAGTGACGAGTAGACATATTTATAGTGGAAAAATGGTCTATTATTAGAAGACAATATGCGGTTAGAGAAAAATAGAAAAGCATTGTGCGGTGAGAAATAATTAGAAGGATTTGTGCGGTCAACTAATAGATAATACTATGCGGTCAGGAAAAATTACAAGACTTGTTCTCATTCTATTTTTAGAATGTGTTATGCGGTCCAGAATAAAATACTCAATGTGTGGTCATCTATATTTAGAAAAAGCTCCATGCGGTCAGAAAAATGAAGACACTATTGCGGTGGTGACAAATCCGTGTGGTGATATATTTTTACAAGGGACTATGGGGATGGAGGAATTTAAAAGGCACGATGTGTGAGAAACCTATATTTAGATGGCATTGTCATGATCATGGACATAATACACATATTACACAATCAAAAAATTCCGAAATCATCGCTCAAAAAACGGAAGCGGCTTCATCCTAATCAGCCTCCGGACTCTGTCCTTCTTAAGAAGACACACTGGCCGATCGACAAAAAAACAGGGATTACTATTATTACTCCGACAAACAGCCGGCACGCTAACAGTCGCCAACCTATTATAATGAGTACAAACTAAGTCAATTACAAAACAAGAAAAAGTAACTCGAAGCTTTACCATCCAAAAACAATCTCATCTAGGCACAAATAACATCATTGTCAAAACAAAAATAATAGGCACTATGTAAATGGTTTCCCCACGTACATCATTCAACACCGATGAAATATAATACAGGTTTAAAAGGGAGTTAACAAGAAAATATCAGGGGACACATGCTTACAAAAAGCATGTCCATATAAGGCTATGACAGGGGAATATACATATCCCAAAAGCTTCCGAAAAACTACTGGTATGCGATTAAATGAATATGACATATTCATGTGCAAAAATATAGACATATCCCAGCAAATCTTGCTACCACTACTGGTCTATCAATAGAAGAAACTATTCTACAAGCCAAGACTAAGTAATTTTCACGACGGTCTTTGCTTCTTGAAACTCTCCAACTCGTAGTCATATCATTCATCTCCGATGACACAAGTGCGTGTGCGACAACTTTCCGAACATTACTGATCAAAGCCTACAAAGAATAAACATGCATGGGAAAATTAGAAAAAGTAAGAAACAAAGATATAATATGTGAAAAAACAGTTCCTCCCAAACTAAGTAACTTACGGACTCAAACATCTTGAATTCCTGTCCCTCCCAATGTTCCATGTAAAGGAATGAGAAAACACCGCAATCATACCTGAAAAAAATACATTAGTGATGAATCAGTACTCATAAAAAAATGAAGTTGTGGATTTATAGTAGTTTGCTGAGTTCAAAGATAAAGTAATCATACGTTGTAGTTTGCTGAGGCAAGTTAAGCGGGATTTCTGGTACATAATTGTCCAGTGTGAAACTAAAGCACTTACTCACAGTACATGCATTGTGAAAATTTGTAACCTGTAACAATGTACATGATATATGAAAAACTTGAAATAGAAACAACATTAACAATAATTAGTGGAAAAGAGAAATATAGGATGAAAACAGGTACAATATTGCTAGCCATTATAGCCTTCTTCTCCTTGTCAGTATCTTGAAGTGAGTCAAGGAAGTTAATTTTCTTGAAAAGCAAATTGATGGAAGTTATTGTCCAGAGTGATTATCAGACACTACCGGGAAATGCAACTGAAAAAAGAAAAAATCAAAATAATTATAATCATCATCAAAAGTCAGATAAAAAATTGCTAAATGAATAGAAAATGTTATCCCAAAGTAATACCAGATCACACTTAGCAAGGTTGAATTTCTTGTTCATCTTTCCAAGTTCTCTAGTGACAGATTTGGCATCGAATTTCTCAGGTGGCACATTGAGCTTCGACTGCAAAAAGAAACATGTATTCGTCAAAAATCGGGAAAATAAAAATTAAAAGAAACAACTATGTGAGCAAAAAAGTACATAAATTGGTATTAAATTGAGATAGAAAGGATAATAAATCAGACCGCAAAAAATGGACTAAAAGAAATCTTCCTTAGAGAACTCTTGTCATCTTTGACTTTAACGTTCCGATTATTGAATAATTGCACAAATGCATCCATGACTTCATTAGCTATTTCTCCTCTTGGTTTCAGAGATTGGTAGAACCTCTCATAGGTAACTGTGTGGCCATCTATATCCACAACAATGCTAAGAAAACAAAAAAAAATGTAAAATTAGAAAAAAAAATGAAAGCTACAATACTTATCTATATTATAAAGAAAAGGGTTTGCGTAATCTGTGCTCACCTTGTCTCTCTAAATTTCTTAGAATTTCTAAACAGCATTTTACCAACATTCTTATCGTAAAAAGTTTCAGCAGAGTGATCAACAATCAGATTTAGCCTCTCTTCGTAATTACAAGGTCTCTTTGCATATCTTTTCTTCCGCTTTCTCTTGTCAATAGTACTAGGGCCAGTTTTCAAAACATCATCTGACTTCACTTCATCACTACTAGCTGAATACAAGAAATTTAGATATCAACATATAAAGCACAAAAAGGATAAGATGAACGAAAAAAGATAAGGTGGGAAAAAAACATACTGCATAATGGTGTATGATCAGTAGACAATGGAGATTTAGGATCTTCAGATGCATACGACATAGCGATATCAATTCCTAAATTTACATCTGACTCATCACAATCTGAAAGAAAAACAGGAAAAAAGAAGAGGAAAAGATAAATCACCCTTCTTGCGTAACACAAAAAACTAAATCAATGAAACGTAAAAAAAGTGTTCTGCTAAAAAATTCAAAGAAAGGACAAAAACCTTTAGCTGCTGATTTAATAGTATCTGAATGAGATTCCGCATTGAGTGATGAGGAGAGAGGTGCTGAGGTAACATCGCCAATGAGAACATTTTCCACAAAATGGTTTACTTCCATTTCTTGGCTTGATATATAAACTACGCTCGCACCAGAATCTTCAAAATGAAGAATTTTAGGACTAGCAGTAGCATCATCAAGAAGAGTTTTTGCCTTCATGAGTGATTCTCCTTCAAGAACAAGAAATAAAAAAAATTTGAAAATCTAATCATACAGAAGAGTTTATGAAAAATGGAAGTATATTTAGAAAGCAACAAACATGCAAGAAACATACTAGAAGTTCCCGACTCATCATACGAGGGTGAGAAAAGTTAGTCTGCACCTGGATACAATAACAACCGCATCTTGATTTGGCATGAAAAGATTAGCAGGTGGAGACCGTTCGGGTCCACACTATGAACAACATCAGATTGGAAATCTTCTTGAAGTATACTAGCAAGTACCAAGCATCTAGCAAAGTATCGCCTACACTAGGAATAGTAGGACATGGAGGCTGCTTTGGGTCAAGACAATGAACAGTTTCTGCATCCCTCGTGTCGACTACAAAAATGAAGAAAACATATAAAAAGAGTGTCATCTTGTTAAAACAGAAAAAAGACAACTCAGAAAGAAAAATGCAATTAAAAACACACTTACTACTTGCTGATACGTCAGAATTTAACTTACCTTCATCCAATACAGGTTCATTATGGGTCTTCATATCAAGAAGAGAAGGGTGATCTGCTTGAGCATCAGCAACAACATCAGAAGGTTCATTATAAGAGCTAGCATCATCATCCTTATCTTTATCCAACACAGATTCATTTCCATTTATTGCGGTGTCACATTGGGGGTCCGCTTGAGGTGAGCTAGTACCAGCATCATCATCCTTATCTTTATCCAACACAGATTCATTTCCATTTATTGCAGTGTCACATTGGGGGTCTGCTTGAGGTGAGCTAGTACCAGCATCATCATCCTTATATTTATCCAACACAGATTCATTTCCATTAATTGCAGTATCACATTGGGGGTCTGCTTGAGGTGAGCTAGTACCAGCATCACAGTTCATTTTATCACCTTCATAGATTTATTAAGGAAACAAAAAAAAGTAAAATTAAAAACAGAATCATAATACCGATTATTTATTATAAGTCACAAGAAAAGAAAACATACCAGTAACATTTGAGTCAGCTGGAGCCTTGTCTTGTTCAGAAACAATGTCATTGCAATGTGAACTCTTGACAACAGCTACTTCAACCTTGTCCATAAAATGAACATGATCACTTGCATCATATTCTTGTCGAGGGCTTGAAACAATATTGCTTGCACTACCTAAAAGAAAAAATATAAAATATATGAAAACCAAATACTTGGTTGTAGTACTAAAAAGAAATATAAAATAACAATAATAAAAAGGAGTGTGCTCTAGACAGGATTGAAACTTAATTATCTACATCACTACCAAGCACATGCAAAAAAAATGGAATCTCCAACAAATGTATGCTCTACAAAGATCAGTGAATATGCGACAAAAATGTATGCTCTACAAGTCTCCATGTGCTAATGTTCAAAGATTGTTCAAGTATAACCTGTAGGTGGCTGAAAGTGTGTCTCAGAAGTAGGACGCTGCGAGTGCGTGTCAGTTGACTGAGCCTTGAAATGGGTATCATCTGCAGGTGACTTCAAAGGTGTCTCAACTTGAGGTGGCTGACGGTGCTCGGAAATAGCGAGAGAAGATTTCAGCGGACATTAAATGAAAACTTGTCTCGAGCAACTTTGTAACATCAGCAGCAATCTTCTCTTTGTTTGATTTAATTATAGAACCAACAATTTTCTCAGTAATCGAATGGAAAATTGAAGAAAGTTACGACAAAATAAACTAGACAATAAAGGACAAATCAGGAAATGAACTGCAAAAACATATGCATGCAAAAAAACTTCAACTTATATAAAAGGTACATGAGATATAGAAATATGCAGAGGAACTAACATGCAGAGGTATATCCCCACGATTGTTTGAGTACACATTAAATGGATCTGAATTCATATTATCCTGGCTTGAACTTGGCACATTTGAACTTGGCACATCTGAATTCATATTTTCTGTTTCAGTATAACCAAGAGAAGCCAATACTAACTGCTGCCGCTTGGACTGACTAACCAAGAATTCTTCAAATTGAAGATTACCGTAAGGAGTACACGACTTCTCCCTAAACTGCACATTGTAAAACCAAAAAAGGGAAAGAAAGAATATCATAAACAAGATCAACAGAAAAAAATAGATGAAAACATGCCATAATACATTGGATAACATAAAAAAGCTTACATCGATTGCTCCGAAACAAACCCTTCCTGAACATTGAATTCTATCAAACTGAATAAGAAGCTTGAAGTCAGCATTGTCAACATGGAATAACCTTGGAACACCATAGTCAATATTGTGCTGAACAGAGCATGCATTTAGTTCCAAGAAGTCCATGTAAACAACCTACAAAAATGGAAAAAACGAAAATAATTAATGTCAGCCTACACACAAAAAAAAAGATACAAAACCAGCTTGAACACAAAAATGAAAAATTGAGTTTTGCTTTCTACTTACTGCTAGAAAGGGAAGGCAGCCACCAACATATATTGCTGTACTTGGGATTCCATTAGGAAAATTCAACAATTTTTTTTAAAAATTTGCAACTTCATTGAGCAACACTTGAAGCGAAAGAGCAGCCCAGTCAACACTAGTCATCGTAGCTAGATCAGTTAGCGAATAAAGAAACTTCCAATCAACGGTATCAGATGTGGATGGGCAAAGAATAGTTCCCGGAAGAACCATCATGAAAGTCCTCATAAATGATTCCTCATCCTCATCACCTTTGAGTTGATCAATAAGCGTTTTCATGAAGATTTTGTTACCGGTACCCATGTACTTCGCCTTCAACAAATTTACCTTATCTACTATAACGGAGTCCTTGCTAGATAATTTTGCTATGGTACCACCTAAAATTAAAAAAGGACAATTATACATAAGACAGTAGACATCAACCAGCAAACAAAACTGCGCATGCACCATCTTGTCGAACAAAAACAAAATAAAATACCTGCAGGGATTCCAACAAACTGCTGCATCATATTCTTGTCGAAGTTTATGCGTTTATGTTCATGACGAAACATAGCAAGCTCAGGCACCATCTTATCCATTACCCAATCAATAATGACCATAGGAAAAACAACCTTGTGTTTGAGCTCAAGAATAGGTTCATATCCATATTTCACCACAAATCCAACCTGTCTTGGTGTAAGACATTTCATTGAAGCCTCGAAGCGTCGAACGAGAAAACCTCATCTTAAAACGGACAGCAGGATCATCACCTAGATCATCTTCTACAGAAGGCATATCTGGAGAGTATAAATTATTTTAACACATATAGGGGCCATAAAAAATTACTTCTGATTTCGTAGCAGAATATGAAGTGCACATTTGAGCCTAACTACAGTAGAAAAGGAAGCAGAAACATAATAAAACAAAATTACAAATAAAAACAATGCTTATAACCCCTAATTGACAGTAACATAATGACTATAACCCCTTATTAACAATAGAAAAAAATCTGCAACAAAAATGATAGAAAATCTAACCTCCCATAGGTACCGCGCGAAGAATAAGAAGAAACGATTTATTCGGGAATCGATGACGAGTTAGGCGAGACGGGAAGCGGCGCGGCGGAGGAGCTCGACGGAGATGCGGACCTTCCGTGCGATGCGGGACGAGCGGCGCAAGCGGCTGCGACGACGGGTTAGGCGAGACGGGAAGCGGCGCGGCAGATATGCTCGACGGGGAAGGGGAACATCCGTGCGATTCGGGACGAGCGGGCGGCGATTCGACGGAAATGCGAGCGGGGGGCGGCGATTCGACGGAAATGCGAGCGGGGGGCGGCGAAGACACGCCGGAAACAGTAGGGCGCGGGATAGGTGGCGGCGGCGAGAAGAACCACCTCGCGGAACAACTACCAGCGAAGGAACAATGAAGGAACAAAGATATGTCTGAAGGGAACAAGCGTAACGAAACATCCAACGAAAGAGAAATTGGGCCGAGCCCACTAAGAAACCCCTATAGCGAATCGGTACTCCGAAGCGCGCGCGCGCTAGCGAGCAGTTTCCGTGGAACATGGGCATCAATGCTTTTTCGAAAGTGTTACGGTATATATTGTGGTATTTGCAAAAAAATAATACAACATGATGTTTTTTTTGAAACCCTAGCCCGAATTGTGGTGGTTATTTACAATTTTCTCAATTTGCAACGTAATTCGTTCTATCAATTCAGAATTACTCTTAACAAGATTGTAGTAATAGCTAAACACTACTAGCCATGGAGTTAAAGGAAGTAAAATAATGAACTTCTTACTGTCATTTTGTCTAGCTTGGGCCAAGAGGTTCGAGTAATTTGCCAGATGAGCATAAGTTAATGACTCGAACCGTTCGCTCGCTCGCCCCCCCGCGGGCGATAGGCGAACCCTAGCCGCCGCCTCCCCTAGTCCTCCTCCTCCCTCTTCCCCGGCCGTCGCAGCCGGCGTGGGCCGCCGGGCGTTGCCCGCGCGGTGCCGGCGGCGGCGGGGCTGACCTTCCCCGCGGCGCGGCGGGGGCGCGGGGGCCCCTTGGCGGCGTGGTGCACCTCGGCCGACGGCGGTCCGGCGCGGGCGGCGTGAGACCCGCGCGCCGGGTGGGAGGAGGAACGGCGGCACGCCCGGCTGGAGGCGGAGCAGCGACGGCGGGCGGCGCGGACGGGACCTGCTCGGCCCAGATCTGGCCCAGTTCGGGGCCCAGATCGGCTGGGCGGGTTTCCTGCGTTTCGGTGCGCCGGCGGAGCTCCCTAGCGGCGGTGGCTGGGTGGCGGCGACGCTTCGGCCGGCCTGCTGCAGCTTGGCAGTGGGGCTTTACGGGCCTGTTTGGGCCCGGCCGGGCCAGCTTGGGCCTGGTTTGCCCCCTCTGCCATGTCCGGTCGGCGACCGTGAAGGCGGTGGAGGTAGTTCCCTCCCACCCGGTTGGGGTGCCGCTACCCCTGTCCCTGCCCATGTCGTCTCTTCCTCTAGGCCCTGTTCCGGTGACCACAGTGCGACGGCGAGGGTGACTACAAGACCGTGGTGGCGTGTGCTGGTGGGTGGCATGTTTGGTGGAGCACGTCGGGTTCAGGGTGGTGAGTTTGGTGGTCGGGAGAAATCCGTGTCGGCATGTCCGACTCCGACGCGGTGACGCCTGCGGGTGCCGCCTTCCTTCCTGAAGGGCGTCAGATGTATCCCTCCCTAATCCCTTCCGCGTACCGAGGGAAACCCTAGGCCGAATCCGGGCAGCAGCGGCGTCGTCGTCGTTCCCTTGTTGAAGGTGCTGCTTGGTATGCGGCGTCTCGGCGTGCTAGGAGCGTGGTGGTACTTCTTCGGAGGGCGCAGCGGTTGCGGAGTCATCATCGTTTTCGTCAATCTGCCGGTGTCGGCATTAGTTTCTTTTTCGTTTCTTTTTCTTCTCGTTTGGGCTTGGTTGTGTTGCGTCCCCAGCTGTTTCGTTGTATCGGATGGTTGCTATATTAATATAGCGGGGCGAAAGCCTATTTCGAGGAGCTTGGGCCAAGAGATGGAACAGAGTTTTTCAGAGCAGATGGACAGAGACAGACGGGAGCTTGGTCGGGTTGCGTACTCAGGGCATCTCCAACCGGCCGACCCAAACGGACGCGATGGGCCATCCGTTTTGGGCCGTTTGCGTGGCCGCCCGGACACGCGGACAGCGCCCCGCGTCCGCGTGTCCGTTTGGGTCGCACGCGGCGCCCAACGCGGTGACCCAAAGAGACGCCACGTGGTTCATCTTCGTTGTGCGGCGCTGCGCCATGGCAGGCCTCGACGGGACAACCATGGTGGGCGGTGGAACGCGCGGGAAAGATCCCGCGCGCACCAAGGTTCCCGCGCGCGCGAAAACGCCATTGGCGCGCGCTCGCGCCCAAGTTTCCCGCCAGACCGCCGGCTATAAAAGACGGCGGCGGTCTCACACAGACGGCATCACCGTTCTCCCCCCTCCACCTTCTCCGGCGCCATGCCGCGCACCGTCCAGGCCACGTGGGCCAAGCTCTCCCTCGCCGCCCGGGCCAGGTTCCCGCGGACGGAGGAGGAGGAGCGCGCGGACTCGCGGTGGGTCGACGACGACGAGGCGCTCCGCGTCGCGGCGGAGGCGGCGGCGAAGAAGGAAGGGGATGCAGAGATGGTGGAGGCGGCCGCGGACGGATGGCACGAGACCGCGGACGGCTGGTACGAGGCCGCGGAGGAGGGGGCGGCCGTCGCGGAGGAGTCCGTTGACGAGGAGGACCTCACGCTGGCGACCATCAACGCCGCCATCGAGGAACATCTCGCCGACCTCACGCGCGTGACGAAGGAGCACGAGGCCACCTGCCGGGCCGGCCGCCGCCGATTAGGCGACCTCCTCGGGCAGAAGAACGAGCTGCTCGCTATGCGAGCAGCCCGTCACCTCATCCAGATGCCCTCGCCCGAGCGGCGCGCCCGGGAGGCTGCTGCGTCGGCGGAGCGCGGCCGGCAAGAGCGCATGCGCCGGCGACTGGGGAACCACGAAGCCCAGGCCACCGGCCGCGTCCGCCTGGAGGCGGCACCGCTGTGGAACGCGCGGCCCTGCAGGAGCTGGAGCTATGCGGGAAGCGGATGGTGCCGCAGCATGAGGCGGAGCGCGAGCGCGCCCGAGGCGCGCGGACGGAAAGGAGGAGGATGAAAGCCTCCGCCGCCGCCGCAGCCGCCGCCGCCGCACCACCCAGCTCGTAAGCTGGAGTGGAATCCTCACGCGTACAGGCCGCCCGCGTCGAGTGAAATCCACGGCCCCGACGGCGAGCCGGCGAGGAGCCGCCGGCGAGGCCGCCGGCCCCGTATGTAGTAGGATAGAAGTAGTAGTTAAAAAAATTTGTAATGGGTTCTTTTTAATGAAAACAAATGTTTATGTCTATGACACGCGGGCCAGGGGCGGACAAGGGGCGGACGCGAGCGACCAGCCTTTCGCGTCCGCGGCCACGCAAACCCGGCCCAGATTTGGGCCGGGTTTGCGTCGTTCCGGACGCCGCGGCCATCCGTTTTAGGGATGGGTCCGTGCGCTGGGCCGGGTTTTTGTCCGTCTGGACCCATCCGGACGCGCGGGCGCGGGATGGGTCGCCCCGTTGGAGATGCCCTCACCACATCACCGCGGGCGACGCCGAATCGTGCGGCGAGCACGCGGACGCACCGCTCCCTTGCCTCCCTCCCCGCTTAGGATCCCTGTTTATTTTAGGGCATTTCTAATGAGGTGACGTATTTCGGACGTCCAAAAGTGATTGTGCGCGTTCGTTTATGTCGCCCCGCGGACATTTTTTTATCCACGCGTCCGTTTTCTGGGTGTGCTGTCAGTGGGGCGACCCATTTTTGTTTTGCAAACATATTTAAAAAGCATATAAACTATACAAGTAGAAACCTAGACTACTTACTGCTCGACGGCCCGGTCCAGTCGTTGCATCCCTCCCTCGTTTGTTTCTTCGCCGCCTGCCGTGCGGCCGCTAGGGCTCGGTGCGACGCCACGTCCTCTAGCAGGCACTGCCACAGTGTCACGTTCGCGGTGTCGTCCTTGAGCGTCTCAAAGGACTCGACTAACGCCCTCTGCTCCGCCGCCTTCTCCTCCAGGGTAGGCGCATCAGGGTCGTCGAAGTCGGAGGACCATGAGATGTCGGAGTCGTCCTCCTCTACGACTGCGACAGCCGCTCGGCATCGAACGCCGCGAAGCCCGCCCGCTCCTCCTCTGCTTCTTTCTCCGCATCAGCTAGGAACTTGGCGTCCCTGACCGGGTCGAGGAGGTCGCCTGTGCTGTCGTCGTTGTCGAACTCCTCGTCGGAGATCGAGGCCGGGGGAGGTGGAGGTGTAGTCGCGGCAGCATGGCCGCGGCCGGCGCTGCTCATGGTGGCTACGGTGGAGGTTGAGCGGCAGCGGCACTATGGTGGAGGTTGTGCGGCGGCTAGGGTTAGTGTGGGAGGACATGACATGCGCGCCCCTGTTTATATAGGCCAGAGGCACGCGACTGCCAAGGCACCCGTGACATCGCCATTATTTCGTGCGCAGAGGTAGGCGACGGCCGCGAACCACGCGAGGCGTCGCCATTATCGTCGCGCAGACTGCCGAAGCGACGTCTCGGCGCCAGTACTTGCGCCGCTGAGAAGACGCATCGAGTGTGGGTCACTGCCAGGCGGACCCGATGAATCGTTCGCCAGACGCGAGCGGACACTTTGCGTGTCCGCGCAGCGTCCGCAGAGACGCATCCTAGACGCATATTTTGACCAGATTTGCGTCGCCACGAATGACTCGATCACTTTGCGTCGCCTCGCTGGAGGTGATATTAGACGCGTTTTTCGGTCCGGCGGACACAAACCATCGCTGGAGATGCCCGGTTATCTTACAACAGTTTTTCTGAGTGCACGGTCTCATGGGCCGGAAAAGAAAGGGAGCTCGCCAGGTCCGCGTGATTTACCGCCGAAACCCAGCCGGACCCGGAAAAAAAACGACCAACCGACTAAAATTCAGGTTTTGGGCAATTTTCCAGTGAAACAAGCAGGGCCCTAGTTGTGGGATATAAAAGTCAGACGATAGATATTGTTCCCGTCTCTCCATAGGGTTCGTTTTCCTCTCTGCCCCCCGCCCGCAGCTTCCGGCGTCGGGCTCGTCGCCGTCTGGTAAGTGCTTCCCCTCGCCCTTTTTTGTTTCTCTGCTGTTTCGTCCTCCAATTGACTGCCCACGGCGCGACCCTCCCGGGTACTGCCGAACGGCGCTGCCCTCCGGTCCTCATCGGTACCTCGAGCAGGGAAACTCGACGTCGGCGTCCCGACGCATCATCGAGTTTCTATTAAATGAAATTTATTTATTTTTTATATTATTATTGTGCAGGAGATGATGATATCCAAAATGCATGGTATGCTTCCTTTTGATGCTCCACGTATCCACAGTATGTTCCTACTCATTTTCTGCGGAGCTTGTTATTATATATGCATCTGTGTATTATTCTAGACCAGAATTTCCTGTTCAGGATACTATAGCTGGAACAAAAACGTGGTGACCTAGATTGACCTCGTGCACTCCATAATGGCCTTTTAGCATTGATGATTATTATTTTTTCATTGTGGAATGGCATAGTAATTCTAAAAGTTTGCACGACAAGCAGCATATCAAGTATCAATGCTAAATCAGATTTCAATATTTTATCAACAGTTACACGGCATGGAAATAATACTTTCTTGTTGACTTCTTTCCTTTGATTACTATTCATTGTGGACAGTTAAGTGGCATGAAACTGAAACAATACTGTTGTTAGACTTATTTCATTGTGGACTGATTTTCCTTGTTAAGTTGAGATATTAGCATATTACTAGATTTTGATTACTATTCATGTTATGGTGTCTTTGGATTTATCTTAGCTAAGCAGGACAAAGACATGAAGGGTTCATCCTTACACTAGTTTGATGCCAGCTGCCTACGTTTACCAATATTTTTAATATGGTTTAAGTTCATGCAGATCTGATTTCATCAGTTTCAGTGTACTTCATCAAGTCATGGGCTGTGGCTTCAATCCCTCAATTTTTCGTTTGCATGTGCTGTGCTGCTATGAAGCATTGTTTAGCAAACAATGTTTTGGGAATTTCCTCCAGTATCAAGGTTTGTATTTATTAGTTATATTTGTGTATTTCTAAGAATTATGGGCAATTTCTGGGTGGTGTTCACTTCAGTTATGGTCGATTTTTTTTATGCTCCAATAAATGTCATAGATCTTCATGACCCAAGCAGCAAAAGAAGTCTTGATAAAATCAGTTGCCCAAGCGCTGCCAGTATACCTAATGGGAGTCTTCAAGCTGCCTTTTGGCCTCTGCGATGAACTCACCAAGATGATTAGAGATTTCTGGTGGGGAACGGAGAAAGGGCAACGCAAAGCACATTGGATTGCCTGGGACAAATTGTTACGATCCAAAGATCAAGGCGGGCTTGGATTTAAGGATTTACGCTTGTTCAATCAGGCGTTATTGGCCAGGCAGGCATGGAGGCTAATACAGTACCCAGACTCCCTGTGTGCGCAACTTTTGAAGGCTAAATACTATCCAAATGGAAGCTTAATTGACACTGTGTTCACAGGTAATGCCTCGTCAACATGGCAAGCGATTGAGTATGGATTGGAATTACTGAAGAAAGGTATCATTTGGCGAGTGGGAAACGGAGTGATGATTCGAGCATGGCGCGACCCCTGGATACCAAGAGGGAATCACAAGACAGGGGCACCTCGGCGATGTTGTCGATACCGATGGGTATCTAACTTCATACAGCCAGATGGCACCTGGGACACACAGCGTGTGCAACACTTCTTTTCGGCTGATGATGCTGCAGAGATACTGAAGATTAAGCCATCCACTCGTAATGATGCCGATTTCCTAGCCTGGAGCTTGGAGAAGCAAGGTATCTTCACGGTGCGCAGCGCTTACCGCCTGGCTTTCCAAGAGCAAATGCACGAGCGCGGACTGGAAGCCACAAGCATACGGCCACATGGGGAGAGACCAGTTTGGAGGCTAATATGGAAGTGCCCTGTACCCCCAAGAGTGCAGAACTTAGCATGGAAGATTGGGAGCAACTCACTTGCCACTCAAGCCAACAAAAACCGCAGGGGCATCAGAACTCCAGCAACCTGCCTCATCTGCGGCCAGGAGAACGAAGACACTTACCATGTGTTTATTAGATGCCCACATGCCCGCCATCTATGGCAGGCTATGAGAGAGGTATGGGATTTACCCCCTAATTCTGCAATTAACAATACTGGGACAGAATGGCTGCTGAATCTCATTCAGGGTTTAACTGAAGAACAACGAGCGAAGACACTTATGCTGCTTTGGCGGATTTGGTATGTGCATAATGAAATTACTCACCAGAAGCCTGCACCAACAGTCGAAGGTTCCAGGCGGTTCCTGATGAGCTACCTAGAGTCACTACTAATCATCAAGCAACACCCTGAGAAGGATTTGGAGAAAGGGAAGATTGTCGTCTCCCATGATACAGGGTTCAGGCGAGACAAGAAGGACACTGAATGCTGCAAAACAACTCGGAGGAAATGGGAACCACCCATGCAGGGTGAAGTGAAATTGAGCGTAGATGGCTCATGGTCCTCGCAAGGAACGGCTGGTGCTGGCATGGTGGTCAGGGATCACAAAGGTGAAGTTCTGGTGGCATCTTGCAGGCAACTTCTCGAGTGCCAGGATGCTACTGAAGCGGAACTCACAGCGGTGGAGGAAGGCATGAAGCTGGCCTTAATCTGGACGAGCCTGCCGATCATCGTCGAAACCGACTGTGCTTTGGCGTTGGAGTTAATAAATGGCAGTACACCGAATATTTCTGTGTATGCCTTCCAAGTCTCAAGGATTAGAGATCTAGTTAGGGAAAGAGAGTGCAAGTGTGTGAAAATAGACAGGACAGTAAATCGTGTTAGTCATGATCTAGCGCACGTAGGTAGAGTACAGGCAAAAACACAAGTTTGGCTTAGGCAATCCCCTCCTGAGGTTGCTGCAGCTGTATCCTTTGATTGTATTTCTATCCCCAGTTAATAAAGCTTTCTTTTCCCCGCAAAAAAAAAAAAAATGTCATAGATCTTGTTAGTGAAACTTTGGTGATAACATTGTCAGTGGGTTCCTTTTTAGTTTAATAGTTCAACTAATCTGATCTGCATTGTTATGCACAGCTCCTGTTCCCACCCGCAGATGCTGCCTCCATGCTTTTCATTGGTGACACTGTAATATCTGGTTAGTAATAGAATACAAGTTCTTTTGTTTCTGCCAAATTACATTTGCGGATTGTTCTTCTGAAACTTGAAATGGTAATACATATTTCCTGATGAAAAAGTAACACCAGCTTCACTATAACTTGTGCGTGTCAACTTCATTTGGCATAATCGCCTGTATTTATAGTGAGACCTTAGTAAAATTTTCGCATCATTGCAGCTCTTTCTCTTGTTGGTCTAAGAGGACAAAATAGTATTTATCAGCATTTTCTTATTCTTGTTGGTCTAAGAGGACGTTCTATCTTTTGTTTAGTCTTTAGTATTAGTACTAGAGAAAAGTGCAGATTTGAAACTAGAACGTTTCCAATTCTTGTTCAGATGCACCCTGCTTGCTTGGCTGTTTTAGTTGCTCAGTTGCTCTATATGGGATCCATGCCACTCTTCTGCTGTTGCCAATATGATTAAAAAAATAAATTATGGCCCATGGGTCCGAGACAGTATGCACCAACAAAAACAAATTATATTTTGAAGTTTGAACTGCCTCTTGGATTAACTATTGTATTCAATTCTGCGTATTGGAGCAATTGCTGCATCATTCAGCACATAATATGGATTTCTGCTTTTTGGTTCCAGGTATATGTGTTGCACTTGCCCTCTGTATTGCTGTGCCAAGAGGTAGCAAGAACAGTTTCTTTAATTACGCATGTTTGCGATACACTGTCAGCTTGACTGTAATTAACATCATAATGAACTGGTTTCAATCCACACAGGTGAGCTATGCTACTTGAGTTGCACCTGATATTATCTTGAAAATAAAAAGGCCTTCCATGTGCTCACCTCGTCTTTTTTTTTCCCAGGGTGGGGGGGCAGCCTGCTCTACAATACGTTGCTGCTGGCGTGATTGATTTTGTTGCTGTTCACTGTTTGTGGAATGTAGAAGTAAAACAGGTAATGGCGGTAAATCTTCGCCATATTGTTGTTTGTACTATAGATATGCCTATTGCCAGTCCCAATTGTGTGGCGATTGATTACATTCTATAGTGACATATCCTATTTGCTAATATCTCTTTTTTCCCCCCTCGCTTGAGGGTGACAACAATCAGCCGATGACTGAAGTGTGGGATTGGAACATTTATGGAACCAAACTCAAGTTTGATGGATGGTTTCTTAACACTGCCGATGAGGATGGTGACGGAGGTGAGGATGGTGACGGTGGTGAGGATGGTGCCGGAGGTGTGGATGATGACGGAGGTGAGGATGGTGCCGGAGGTGAGGATGGTGACGGAGGTGAGGATGGTGATGGAGGTGAGGATGATGATGGAGGTGAGGATGGTGCCGGAGGTGAGGATGGTGACGGAGGTGAGGATGATGCTACATTTGCATTGGAGGATATCGGTCGTGAAATTGTGTCATGTTTACGTGTGGTGCAATTGTTGGCCATTCGTGCAAACTTCCGTATCAGCCATATCAACGCATTGGACTGGAACCAATATACAAACATCTATAAGGCACTTGCGGGGGAAGTACAAGAGGTATACACTAGCTACTGTATGTTATATCTACTACATGCTTTATGCCTCTTTACATACTTTATATATTGTAATAAATTAAAACCCTTCACATTCATGCTTTCATGTGTAGGAAGGAATGGATTTGGTACTCACTGGACCATATAGGATGCTAGAGGCTTACTCCACCTTGGGCTTGGAGGTTTTCACAGCCGACGATGATGAGGGGTCTTCTACCGGTCGTATTTTCAAAAGGTGGGATGTTGCTTGGCCTGATGAGGTTGAGGAATTCACACAAACCATCTATGGAGGCCTTGGCCGCAAGTTGGAGGTCACATACTTGGTGATTCCGGAAGCCATTGAGACCCATGTTGAGGTCAGGTTGAACCTCAAAGACCTCGGTTCGAAAAGCCGCGCTGTGTATGGTAGCGTCAAGTCAATTGCCATTGACTATGGGAGCAAAAGCGTCCATCTCTTCAGTTGTGAACGAGGAAAGAGCTTGTCCCTGCCCTGTGGTTCCACGTGCATTCTTCCACTGCAACCACACATGATTGCATTGCCATATCTTGGACATTTCGACCTCCAGATAGAGGTGGACCTAAGAGTAATCACAACCTGTGACAGCCAAGAAGAGGACAAGAATTTGAAATTCTGTCTAGACTGCAGCCGTAGAATTAGGAGTGAAGAACGTGTAGAGCACCGTCTTAGAATTAGGAGTCAAAAAGAGAAGTTGATGGTGATCAAGTTGAAGTGAACGTCATCTGGCACCTAGAAAGAAGCTTCTAGAAAGGAGCTAGAAGACAAAATAAGTGAAGGAAGGAATGTGCCACATCTGCAACTTTGTGTATGTTACTAATTTTAGCATCATCTTCCTGCTGTTATAAAACTAAAACCTGAAATCTTGCGAGCGCAGCTGCGCCAGATAGACAGGTCGAGCCCATGCAGAAAACGACAAGAAAAATACGCGAGAAGGAAAAGTAAAGCCTCATCCGTTTGTCTCCACTTCCTTCGCCGGCGTACCAGCCTAGCTCACGCGCCCCGGCTCCCTGCGCCGGCCGACCAACCCGACGCGACGTCCGTCCCTACCCAGGAAACCAGCACCACCGTTTCCCCAGGCGCCTCTTCCGATTCACCGCCACGCAGGTTCCTGGCGGCATAGTCATTCGAGCCGGAGCAGAGCCCTTCAAAAGAATAAGACATGGGAACTTGTTATCGCTAGGAAGGACTACAAAAACCTCAATGGAATCAATCTGAAGAGAAAATGGACTCACGTTCTCGAAAGGTAATATGCTCGCTTTTCTCAGGGACAAATGATCTTGGTAAATGCTTGCTTGAGTAGCATTCCCCTCTGTATGCCATATTTTCTTGAGGTTTCCAACGGTGTGATTAAGAAGATGTATTCGCAAAGGAAAATGATAGTCTGGAATGAATTCGAATGTAGAAAAATATCATTTGGTAAAATGGCAAATTGTGTGCTTGCCAAAGGATTGGGGTCTTGGATCTAGCATCTATAAATAAGATCATGTTGTGTAAATAGTTGTGGACGGTACAAACGCATGGCAAGAATTATTGTCTAAGAAGTATCTTAGCAAGCAAGTTCTCTCCAATGCTACATGTGGAGCAAGTTGCTCTCAGTTTCTGACAAATTCATATGGCGCTTAATCATACATTCTAGCAATTTGGCAAGAGGGTGAAACATGATCGTGGAAAAATATTTTTGGGAGGACACCTGGGTTAATGGATCTCCATTGGTCTCACAGTTCCCTAGACTATCTCTACTATATTAAATGCCTAGAGGTGGTGAGATGGTTGGTACGTCAAAACTCTCCCCCACCGAAGAAAAAAACTATCGATGGCCGCCGCTCCAATATATCCCACTCCTCACGCAGCAAAGGAAAAGAGCGCTCATCTGAAAAAAAAGGAAAAGAGCGCTCCAAGGACCCAGCGCTGAAAGGAAAACTACCCTAACCATGTCGATTGATTCTTTGCCGGCTGTCGCCGTCGATGCGCCGCCCGGCTTCCGTCGCTCGCCCTGCTGCCTCCGGAGTCACACGCGCCACGCCGCTTATGCCTTCTTCCCCGTTTCCCCTTGTTTCCTGGCCCATCCCCATCCGCGCCGCCTCCCCATCTGCCATGGTCGGCTGGAAACCGCTGGTCAGCTCGACTATGGCAACTGCCGATGCCGATCGTGGAGCTTGCCGATCGTGGAGCTCGTGCTGGTTACCTCCTCCACCAATACAAAAGGTATGTGCCCTCCTATTCTCTTACTATTGCCGCACCTGCCTCAAATCCCCCAATCTTTCGCCTCCCTCCAGTCGGCGCCAGGAGCTCGCTGCGCCCGTGCTTTACGGCGGCGGTAGCGTGTATGTGTTCCTGCATAGAACGCACGACTGCGACGCCAACGCCGGTGCCCGTTGAACCATAAAATTTGCTGCTATTTACCATAGTCTTCATCTAATTCTTGTGATTTCCGCGCTTTACAGGACTTGGAGACACCGGGCCTGGAGAAATTCACCGCCGTGCGCCAAGACCACCTTCGTCTCCATCGACTTGTCGAATCTCATCCAGAAGGTTCACCCTTCTGCCTTTGGGTGTGGTTAATGAGAATGGAACTGCACGTTTTTTGCGCTTTGTAGGATCAATTTGCTTGTGCCTGTGTTGTGTGTACTGTATCTGGCATGATTATGTTGAAACGTATGCCTTGATATCTTGGTGCTTCCCTGTAACATGTAGAGATTCCATGAACTTGTTGTTCCTTCTTATTCTGCATCCAGGTGATCACTCTCTGAATTACTCAATTCACATCTACTTTGCCTTTGATTCACTAAAACTTGTGCTTCATGCATTGAAGCAGCAATACAATCTTTGTTTTCTCGCTTGGTTCTTCCTAATAATGGAACCTACAAGGATTTCACGAATCAAATATAAAGATCTAAAGGACAAGTTAAATGCCACCTATGTAGAGCTTCTGGATTCGCTGCAGTTTAGCTTAGAGCAAATGTTGTAGACCAACACTCAAGTTACATTTATATTGGTAGCTCAATGCTTATAGTAGGTAAAAGACCATTCGACACACTAGACTTGCCTTCACTATTTTCAAAGTTTTTTTGGAATGACCAACTTCAAGAACCTTTGGTATCTGAAGCAACATGGGGGAATGCACTCTAAATTGAAATGCCAATATTATGTTGTAATTCATGATTTTCCTATGTAATATATGCAGGTTTAAATCTCAAGTCAATCCATCATTTTACATCGAGTTCCTGTAGGACACGTTGGAGTAGGAGGTGCTCTTTTCAAAACCAACACTACAGGTAGTTATTTGTTCAAATGTTTTTGGCTTTTATTTTCTGTTTGAGTGCCTTTTCACTACTTTTTCTCTCTTGCTAGGTTGTCATCTGAAGTTGTCGCTTATTATTATTACCCAGTTTGAGCCACTACAGGTTACACTCCATAATACCCATTTTTTATGTTTGATACTTAAATTCTTGATGATTTGTTTTGCTTCCTCTGAAAACTGATATTGCTCATGGAGGTACGATGATAGGCTAATATAGAAACTTAGCAAGTGGCAGTACAGATTTAGAAAACATTAAAACACGACACGGAATAAATATTTAGTCTTCTTCCTCATCCTCTGACCGCGCCAACATCCACCTCTCCAAATGAGATACCTTCCAACTCTGGCTCATCAATTGACAAGTTTGCAACTTCAAGCAAACCAACACCCGTGAGAGACTCAAAAGCATCTCCTCCAACATCCCACATAAGTGATTCACCCCTTTTGTAAGCATCAGATCTTCTTGAGAGCAATCTTAAATTAGTATGGTTGAAGACTAAATCTTGTGCACGCTTGGTTCTGAGACAACTAAACATTAGGACTAACTGTATCTTCATAAATGGATCTACTCACTGTATGTTGTTTATTATCTGTGTGACTGTGTGGATCTCTGAACGAACTTGTTGCTTATATAGAAACAGACTGACGTAATGTTTTCTTGCACTGAATGTTATTGGGAATGATGTAATGTTTGCTTGCTATCTGAAACAATATGGGGGAATGCCCCCTAAGTTGATATGTAGAGATTATGATGTAACTCATGATTTTCCCCTGTAATATGTGCAGGTTTATATCTTAAGTCAATCCAGCATTTCATATCGAGTTCCTATAGGATACGTTGGGGTAGGAGACTAGGAGGTGCTAAACCAACACTACAGGTAGTTTTTTGTTCAAATGTTTCTTGGTTTTTATTTTCTTTTTGAGTGCTTCTTCACTATTTTTCTCTGTTGCTAGATTGTAATCCGAAGTTGTTGTTTATTATTACACACTTTGAGACAATACAGGTTACACTCCAAATATACCCCATTTTTTATGTTTGATGCTAAATTCCTGATGATTTGTAATTGCTTCCTCTGAAAACTGCTACTGTTCATCCGTAAATTATGTGGTTGCTTAACAGCTTCAATCAATCAATTTGTATTGGTAACTCAGCCAACATGGTTCAGTTTAAGTAAACAGTAACTTTAGTGCTGTGAAAACTGAAACATCATGCTTGCGCTATTTTTTATTGACGTGCTGCCAGTAGGAGATAAAAGAAAGCAGCTCCCGTGTCAGTTAAGACTTAATAATAGTTCTGAAAGTACTCTCTGTAGAGTAGGTTCTCTTGAGAACCATCTTTCCTTCACATACCTTTTTCAATTTTTTGCTTTTCAACTCGGTTTGAGTGCCTTTTCACTAATTATTATTTCTCTGTTGGTAGGTTACCATCTGCAGCTGCCTTTGATCACCCAATCTGAGCCAATATACAGGTTACTCTCCAAAAACAGACCATATTTTTCTATCATTACGAACTGTTCACTTCCGATGTGTATTCTTCCAACAAAAGTCTTTGATATTTGACATTTTCGTTCTACCAAATAGACATGTTGCAGACAAGCTTATGAATTAGTGTTCTCCATTTTTCCTTTAAGACTCCGAACTGAAACTTCTTGATAATATATACATGTCCTTTACGATACCATTTTCTTCAACCATTATTTAAAAAAACGCCTATGCTTTCGCCACCACAAACTAGAGGAGAAGAAAACCACTCCTAAAAGATATCCACATCCCTAACATGCCCCTTTCCTGTAGTACCGAAATGATCCTGAATGAGCAACTAATAGCGCACTTCTGTATTACCTCACTAATAAATTGTAAGAATACAATATGGCAAACATGTGCTAACCTCTGCTTATTTTAGCATCAGATCCCGTGATAACATGCTATAGGTAGTGTTTCTACTATGACCATATCTTATAATTATGCAGACTATTTATGTTTGCTGTTACTGAAGTACACAAATATATGGTTCAAAGGTAGTGTTTGAGTTTCCAATTCTTACAAGTTACATACTTCTTTGTAGCATATCAAGTTTTCAACACCATTAATGAGCTTCAGAATCCATATTTCTTTGGACATGCGTACAGTTAATAGTAATCTCTACTATATTAAAGCTCTAGCGGTGGTGTCCCATGGTAGGTCGTCTGTCCGCGCCACCGCATGCCTTATAACGCTAAAAAACCTGAAGAAACCCCGAAAAACTAGATCCACCCGCTCCCAATCTTCACTACAAGATCCAACCGAGCCCCCATCATCGTCCGCCGCCTCGGCCCCATCCTCAACCTCTCGCTACATCAGAAACTCTGAAGTCATTCATACATTTGATCAAATCTGTGCATACGCAGTCACTGTGCTTCATTACCAAAATCCGGTTATGTCTTTCTGGTTTATACTCTTGTTGTTAATTGCAAACAATAAAATGACTGCACTATTTTGGCTACTGTATAGGATTAATATCATATTTTTGTGAACTGTTGTACCACCAGTTGTGAACTGATCAAGTGTTTCTGATGGATCATCTTTGTCATCCATGCCTGAAGAAAACAAGAACTGATCAAGTGTACATGCATTTAAGAACTGGCATTGTTCTTTTCTTGCAGGTGGAGGCGGTGGTTCTGGAGGGAGACATCCTAGCATCGCGAGGGCACTTGGCAGATATATATCACATTTTGAAGGTGTGCAACCTTCTGCTCGATCAGATCCTTTTCGTTGAGCTGGGTGACTAGGTAATAGAGATTTGCGTATTCATTACACCTCAAGTTCAGTATCAAAGAGCATACATCACTGCAGTACACCTAATTATATCTCATATAGAATTTTTGATGGCTATCTGTTTTGCCTGCTGCATACACACAAGTTCTCATGTTGTCTGTATGTCATATAGGTCTTACTTGAAATAATTCAAAATTGTCTGATGTGTTCTGGACAATGCACACCTTCAAACTTTAACAGGTCCATTCATTGGTTAAACTGCTCTGCCACCTATTCTTCTTTACTATGTTGTCCGGTGCCAGGCCTCCAAACTTTGAGTTTAGATGTCAAGTGCTCCAATGCACAAAGCGAGAAATTAAAGTACATGAATCTATTTATGGTTTATTTTGTGTGAACTTGTCCCATATAGGAATTTAAGAACAAGAGTGTCGTATTGTTGCAGATATCTCAACTGTCTTGGGTGTCAATTTCTTACTGAAAACAGCCAAATGGTCATGTATAGATTGGTAGCTGATCCATCACACAATTTCGTAAATTGCTATTTTTTTGGATCAACTTGCTATATCTCTAGGTGTGTGTAATAGTGGCCATCTTTTTTTCTCATTGCCATGTCATCGTTCTTTTATCTTGAAGTGGTTTGAACCAATTAGTTTATTGCTTAGGTAACTACGATTTTGATCACAATATGAAATTGGTCTATTTTTCCGTCTTCATACACATGAGTGATTTCATATTCGACATTTTCAGCTTCCTGAATTTTCTATCACTATTTGTAGGTCCTGCTACTAAGAAGCCGGGGGGAACTCCTAAGGAAAAACGGTCATTAGTGAAAAAGGAAGGTAAAATATTCTACAGAAATCAAGTGTGCTTTTATGTTACATGCATCTTATATTACAAGCTTTTGTGTGACAAGATATCACGCAAGCTTCTAAAATGTTTGTGCATGATATCCTGGTACCAATTCAGAGCAAACTAGATCATGAAAAAAACATTCTTCTTTGATGACATGGTACAAGTGGTTTTACGAGAAAGGGAACTCTACATGTTTGCTAGCAGTGTAGGTTGGATCCACTTCAGCCTCATAAATTACAAGAATACCATTGGCAAACCTTTGCTAACCTCTGCTTATTTGTGTGTGAATGTAAAGTTAATGGGTGAACACATGTTGCTTTGAGTGATTACCCTGTAAAGTATAGCAATACCAATACCTTGCTAACCTCTGCTTATTCTCCTTGTTTAGCACCGTGAGTATTCAGAAGCACCCTGGCGAAATTTAATTTACAGGGTAACTTAATTAATCATAGCGGCCATAGTATACGCATGGAACATTTAATTAAGAATGAACGTCATTGGTATATACTAGACGCCAATAGTTATGATTTCAGAAAATAGACTGAAAGATGGGCATAGATAATAATCTGACCCGCAAGCTTAATTATTTTGGTGCTCCCATGCTATCTTGTCCCTATGTCCACTAAAATGGAGATGAGAATTCTAAATAGTGCTTTCCTATTTTGGAAAAATTTATTCTTTGTCTAGCATATGCATGTAAGTATGCCACAAATAAATTAGTGAAAACTGATACATTATTTATAGTGGAATGATTGATGCAAACATGCAATATTAGTTGTCCAAGAAAAAACAGATTTGTTACATGTTTCCATACGGACATTTGTGTTACATGTTTCCATTTGTCATGCAGCCAACGGTTCGAAACGAGTGCATCAAAATGCTATCCTTCTTAGCGTCGCCAAACTCATGTAGGTCGAGGGCTAAACGATACGCTGAAACCGTGGCTTCCATTGCGACTCTTGGGCATCCCTACATGCCGGATTCCCCATCCATGAAACACACACTTTATGCTTTGATGATGACTGACTTCATGGAGGAAATAACGCGTATGCGGATGGAGTATGCTAGCTGTGTTGGTAAGTGATGCCCTTACACCAAGCCATTGCTGTGAATTTTTTAGGTGCCTTTCCTGACATAAACCATTCTTTTCTATAGCCACTATCCTCCATGAAGAAGAGAAGATGATGGAACTGTTAACCTTCGCTTCACAAGAGCCCAACTAAGGAGAATGAGCGCTCAACGGTGTGACAATACGCGTTGAAGAAGTTATACTGGTAGTGTTAAGTGTTGTGTTAAAATGATATTAATAGATGATCATCTATCTCTCGTAAGATGATCATCTCTCTATCATAAGCTTAGTAATCAGAATTAGGAATATTGTTTAGGCATGATGTATGGATGTGTTATCGTGTCTCCTACCTATGATTGGATCATATGAATGATATGAAAGCTAAGTACTGGTGACATCAATTTGTTTTTCCTTGTGTGTTCTCTACTTGGAATAATTGCACATGGCATTTTTTCCAAACTTTACATGTAACATGGATGGTACAGGTAATGTGCCCATTTTTATCTGATCATGTGACATCGATGAATCATAGAATTACCTGGCATTGTGCTATAGTCCTATTTAAAATGATATCGACAATTGTATGGGAATTAGGCTCAATTCTATCTACAAGAATTATAGTGTTCCTTTGGTAAGTTAGTACTGCATGTGTCATATGCTAATCTTCCTCGTGATTATTTTTCCCTCCATTTCTTCACGATTATATATTTTTAGTTTAACTGATAAAATGTGCTCTCTCTTTTTAGTGAATATGAATCAACATGTGAAGGAACTCATAAGATCTTGTAACAAAATTTTAATTTTCTGTTTTATATGCATGTCGAATATGAGTTTTAGATTTATCTTGTTGTATGTTCACTTTTGCATGTCATGTTGTTCAGGATGTGTTGAAAGGAACAAAACTCAAATGCAACATCATGTGTTGTAATATGATGTGACGAGGAAACTTCTAGAAAACATCGTGGCAACGCACGGGCATTCAACTAGTACAATATAACTTTCTCTGAATTAGACACAATAGAGAAAATGAAGGAAGATGGTTGAGGCTATATTAGATTTAGAAGGACTGTGGGGGTGGGACAAGTAACCAAAGATGAGGGATGTCACTTCTTTGGTCAGAATGAAACTTAAGTTTTATCCTGGCATGTGGTCGTACGTGCTTCTGGTCTGATTAGAGTACTTGAAAGTGTTGAAGACCTTCCCGGGAATTGGATCAACTATTTTCCTAGGACTCAACATAAACTGGGGTGCTCTGCCAGGGAGCTGTAGTTTGTTGTACAATTTGGAAAAGTAGAAATTATGCTTGTTCTAGATGGCGTTTCCCTGATGATCCAGCGAAATTTTAAGACTGTATTTAGATGGGACCATGGGTAATATAGGGAAAAAACCAATACATAAGAAGTCTTGATGGTGTAGCAGAGAAGATCAAGATAGTGATAAAAGAAGCGTGCTCGAGGCGAAAGGGCTCGAACTATTACAAAATTAAAATTAAAGAGAAAACCCCTAATTTGGTCTATGAAGTTGCCCTGGATGTGTATTTTGGTCACGAACTTGCAAATCGTGAATTTTGGGTCACGAAATTGCCCGCGCGAGTGTTTTCGTCACTCCATCATGGTGACCATTAGTTTGGTGACGTGGGTAATGGTTTTTTTTGCAAATTGGCCCCTAAATTATCTTTTTTTTTATTTTTCTAGCCCTAATTTTGACTTCTTAGGGGGGCAATTTGTAAAAAAACATTTGGCCACATCAGAGAACTAATATTGGTCGTGACGGAATGACCAAAACGCTCGCGCGGGGCAACTTCTTGGCCCAGAATTCACGATTTGCAAGTTCGTGACCAAAGCGCACATCTGGAGCAACTTCATAGACCAAATTGTTGATTTTCTCAAAATTAAATCTCAGTATCCAACATTAGATGAAGATGTTTTCTCGATGTTGGTCGGGGGAAAAAATCTGTTGGTGCAAAGCCGAAAGATTTTCCAATTAACATGCTAGATGTTATTGCATCATCTCAATCTCTGATAAGACATTGTGCAACCACACAATAAGTGTTCCATTCAGACAAACAAATGTTACAGTTTGCTGTTTCCGGTCTTTGTCAGGCTGCCCATAGCACGGGCCTTCTCCCTGAGACGACAACATACATCCTTCACCACTGAGTATGGATGAGACATTGGCACGTAGTAAGATTATTTGGATAATTTTTCACCACCATCGTAATTTAGTTGGACCTAATAGACCCATATAGTCCATCAACAAAACCCATAGTGACCACCTCCCAAGCCTGGATATGAAACTCTCTCTGGATATTGCCAAACTCCCTTCAAAGTAATTGGGTTTGCCAATAATGAAGAAAGACTAGAAAAACCTCAATGGAATCAAACTGAAGAGAAAACTAGGGGAAAAGACTCAAGTTCTCGAAAGTATATGCTCGCTTTTCTTAGGAACAAATGACCTTGGTAAATGCTTGCTTGAGTAGCATTCCTATCTATATGCTATATTTTCTTGAGGTTCCCAACGTGTGATTAAGAAGATGTATTCGCAAAGGAAAATGATAGTCTGGCATGAATTGGATGGTAGAAAAATAGCATTTGGTAAAATGGCACATTGTGTGCTTGCCAACGGATTGAGGTGTTGGATCTAACATCTATTAATAAGATCATGCCATGTAAATGGTTTGTGGACACTACAGAACACATGGCAAGAACTATTTTTTTGATAAAAGGCGCCTCCGCCCAGTTCCATTCCATTTTCAGAAATGAAACATATAGTTCACAAACATCATCCACTACCAGCCTACTCTAGAGGCCAAAGCTCAAACAAGCCTAAGCAACATCCCATGTTTTTTCACAAAAGACTACACACTACACGACCATAGGGAGAGTTCACAAACACCCATTTTATACTTCGTTTTCCTATGAGCTTTTTCATCCTCATTTTTCCTTTTTCTTCACAGTCCAATTCACAACTTGATCTCACCACGAACTTCCGGGGTCCCTGGACCAATCACCATTACTCCAACTTTTCTTCTCTTCATCGCCACCCGACTTGGAAAAGCTCCTATGCTTTCAGTTCCAGCTCCTCGCACCATTCTTCTATCATCAACTTCCACCTGGCCTTGCACATCGGAATCCATCACCTGAGAAACCGCGCAATCCTCCTCCATATTTCCTACATTCCAGTCTAGATTAGTCGACCAAAAAAATTCATTTCTCATTTTCTAGGCATTCAAAATAACAACAGATGTAATTATATTCACCGCCCCATTAGCTTCGTTACTAACCCACAAACCAGCCACTTGTTCATAGGTGGAGCCAACCTGTTTCTTCATGATAATAGACACACATTTCCAAACCATCTTGATAGTATCGCATTCAAAACACAGGTGTTCCACACTCTCTAAATCAGAGCAAAAAAGACATCTCTTATCTTGTACTAGTTGCCTTTTAGACAGATCATCCCTAGTAAGGATTTTGTTGTCTGAAACTAACCAAATAAACACTTGTACTCTAGGTGGTACATTCAGCTTCCAAACTGAAGGGGTAAACACAGGTTTAACACCTCTGAAGTTCACCACAGCATAAAGAGATTGGGAGGTATATTCCCCATATGCATGTAGTTTCCAGACCAACTGATCTGGTTCCCCACTCAAATTTAATTGTTGAACAATAGTAGCTTTTAAATCCCATTGCATCAGTAACTTTTCATTGAAACATCTTCTAAAGGTGAGTTTCAACTCTAGCCCATCCTAGATATCACTAATAGTTTTTCTTTGCTCATTACAAATAACATACAACTCCCAAAAATGAATGGTCAAGCTAGTGCCGCCAAACCATTGGTCTTCCCAAAAATTAATATTTCGACCATCCCCAACCAATCATTGGTATACAAATTTTACAGCAGTAAAAGTCCAGAGCAAACCTCTTCAAAAAGGAGAAAGATTCACATTTTTACTACAAGCAAAAATGTTTGGATGTTGTGTTCTATATTTAAACTGAATAATATATTTCCATATTTTATGATCATCCAGATTAAACCTTCTAATCCAAGAGGACAGAAGAGATATATTCATGTCTCTTATATTAGGAATCCCCATACCTTCAAACTCTTGTTTCATACTCACTAAATCCCAGTTAGCTAGATGGTATTTATGATGCCCTTCATAGTTATCCCACAAACAATGCACCATTTGTGAGTTAATTGCTTTAACAGCCCACTTCGGAAATTTTGGAACGATAATAAATAAATTGGTATACTTACTACTCCCTCCGTCCCAGTTCGCAAGGCAAAGTTTTCAAATATCTTGACCCAAGGTGAATTCTCATTGGCTCTAAATTTCCACGTAAACACGTTAACATCAGCGCTGCAATTAATTGGGAAATTAAAAAGAACTTTATTTTCTACCCTTTAATTCATTTTTACTCCCACATTAAATACAAATGGTGCATGCAATGCTAATGAGCCTCGTTTTACACGGTGGGATACAAAAGGAGGAGTCTTTTGCATGCAATAATGAATCAGTTTTACTCCCACATTAAATGCAAATGTGCCTATGAGGTGAGGCATTTTGGGACAAATATTTTTTGGAACTTTGCCTTGCGAACTGGGACGGAGGGAGTAGGCAAGATCTGATTAGGATCAACCTGCTAGCATGGTTTAGTAGTTGACCACGCCAGCCAGCAATTCTCTTGATGATACTATCAATCAAAGGCTGGATATCTTCTTTCTTTAGCTTGCTGAAGTGCAAAGGCACACCAAGATATTTGATGGGAAACTCACTTACTTTACACCCAAAAATTTCAGCTAAAACATTGACTTCTTCCACAGGAATATTGATAGGGACTAGATCGCTATTATTAAAGTTTATTTTCATTCCTGAGATTTGTTTAAACAGGGAAAGCAACCATTTTAAGTTTTGGGCTTGCTCCACATTGTTCTGTAGAAATAGAAATGTGTCGTCTGCATATTGCAGACTGAACACACCACCCGGTCTCATATTACTCAAAAGCCCAGAAATCATATTATGTCGCGCCGCTTTAATAAGCATTTTTGTAAAAACATCCGCTACAAAATTAAGAAGGATGGGGGATAAGGGATCTCCTTGACGGAGCCCTTTAGCTGTAAGAAAATAATTGCTCTCATGATCATTAATTCGCACCCCAACCGACCCTCCTTGCACCAGGTTCGTGATTTGTTACACCAACTTCGGCTAAAACCTCGTTGCATTAACATGCTCTCCAAAAAGGACCAGTCCACTCGATCGTACGTTTTCTCATAGTCTAATTTCAAGACAACCCCTTGCTCATGTTTACTATGAACGTCATGAACAATTTCATGCGCAGAAACAACACTCTCCAAAATATATCGTCCTTTAATAAAATCTGTTTGATTAGTCGAGATAAGCCTATCAGCAATTTTCCTAGTTTGTTAGTACAAGCTTTGCAAAAATATTAAAACTGCAGTTTGTCAAGGCAATGGGCCTATATTTTTTCAAATAAATTTCATCAGCGGGCATGGCGAAGTTGATTCTTAATAAATCCGCTTCATCCTTCTCAAAATCCCTAAACAGGTTAATAAGATCTGATGGTTTCCCAGAAATTTTGATAAAACAAAAAAGGAGAAACCGTATGAACCAGGTGCTCCATCTGCATATGAGCCAAAAACAGCCCCTTTGATTTCATCTTCAGAGAAAGGTTGGTCCAGAAAGTTATTTTCAGCCACAGTGACTAAATCATCACTTTCCCAAAAGTCTTCATCTAGGTTAATGTCCATTTTATCCTCTTTCCCAAAAAGGTTTTTGTAAAAATCCACGGCAACATCTAACATCTCCTGAGTAGACTCAACCTCCATACCCTCTTTATTTTGCAAATAAATAATTTTCTTTCTTCTCCTCCTTTGATTAGCTACCGCATGAAAATAGGTTGTATTCTTATCATCCTCCATAATGTCCTTCTCTCGAGACCTTTGTCTAGCACTAATTTCTTCCATACGCCACATATGATTTAGCTCAGCACTAATGTGCTTCATCCTGTAGATAGAGTTTCTGTTTCAGACATAATATGAAGGCAATTAAAATCGGCAACTAAAGCTTGTTTTTCTTTTTTTGCTCAGCATTTATGTTAATACCCCACCCCTTTAGAAATTTCCTAAGTCTCCGCAGTTTAACATCCCACACATCGATAGCTTTTCCATGAGGACAAGGTTGTTTCCAATTTTTAGTAACAAGATCCCTAAAACCCTCAATCTCCAGCCACCACTTCTCAAAACGAAAAGGTTTTTGTGTGCCTGCTATGCAACTCCACTAAGCCAGAACCATTAATCCATTCATTGAACTTGTTAACCCATTCGAAATTCACTATCCCATTATTCTTGTCCTCAACTTTCCTTAGCAAATTAAAATCCCCACCAACAACGATAGGGATATTATTATTTTGAGTTAAGGATGATAATTCATCCAAAAACTCTTGCTTATGTTCTTCATAAGCAGTCCCATACATCGCCAAAAAGTTCCAAATAAATTTGTCTTTTTTTTATTTTCAAGGAAACCATCAAGCAAAACTTTCTTTTTTACCACGAGAAAATCTCGAACATTCCCAGGTTAATACCCAGTAAAATGCCATGGTAAATCTTACAGCAACATCGCAGTCTCTGAAAATGCATTGCGCAACCACACACCAAGTGTTCGATTCAGACGAACAAACGTTACAGTTTGCTGTTTCCGGTCTTGGTCAGGCTTCCCATTGCACGGGCCTTCTCCCGGAGCACAAACTTCTGCGTCTTCCCCGTCGAAGTCTTTGGCAGATCCTCGAACACCACCGTCTTGGGCGCCATGAAATGCGGCAGCCTCTCCCGGCAGAACCCTATGATCTCTGCTTCCGTGGCACTGGCGCCATCCTTGAGCTCGACGAACGCGCACGGCGTCTCACCCCAGTGGTGGTCGGGCCTCGCCACGACCGCCGCCTCGAGCACCGCCGGGTGGCTGAAGATCACCGACTCGACCTCGATGGAGCTGATGTTCTCGCCGCCCGATATGATGATGTCCTTGGCCCTGTCCTTGAGCTGGATGTACCCGTCCGGGTGCCGCATGCCGAGGTCGCCCGTGCGCAGCCACCCGCCAGCCATGGATTCCTTGGTCGCGTCGATGTCCTTGTAGTACCCGCTCATGACGGTGTTGCCCCGGAACATCACCTCGCCCACCGTCTTCCCGTCGAGCGGCACGCTCCCCATGGTGGCCGGGTCCTTGACCTCCACGTCCTGCATCGCCATGTGGTGGAACCCCTGGCGCGCCTTGAGCCGCGCGCGCTCCTCCGCCGGCAGCGCGTCCCACTCCGGCATCCACGTGCACACGGTGGCTGCGCCGTACGTCTCGGTGAGGCCGTAGATCTGGTACACCGCGAAGCCGAGCTCCTCCATCCCGAACAGGACGCGCGGCGGGGGAGGCGCGCCTCCCGTCATGACGCGCACGGTGCCCGGCAGCGGCCTCCGGTCCACGGCCGCCGCGTTGACGATCATGTTGAGCACCGTCGGCGCGCCGCCCATGTGCGTGACCCCGTGCCGCGCGATGCTGTCGAAGATGACCTTGGCAGTGAAGTGGCGCAGGCAGACGTTGGTGCCGCCCTGCATGGCGACGCCCCACGGCAGGTTCCAGCCGTTGCAGTGGAACATGGGCACCGTCCAGAGGTACGTCGGCATGTGCGTGATGTCGTAGGCGAGCACCGTGCCGACGGTGTTGAGGTACGCGCCGCGGTGGTTGTACACCACGCCCTTGGGCCGCGACGTGGTGCCGGACGTGTAGTTGAGCGCGATCGGGTCCAGCTCGTTCTCCGGCCACCGGATGTCGAACCGCGACGGGGCGTCCCTGATGAGACCCTCGTAGTCCGTGCAGCCGGCTGGGCGGGCATCGTCCGAGATGGTTACGAGGACCGGGAGGCTGGCGGCGTCGGGCAGATCGGCCGCGAGGCTCTTCAGGGCCGCTCTCCCGACTTCGAGGAGGCTAGACTCGACGAGGAACACCTTGGCGCCGGAGTGCTTCAGCAGGGCGGACACCATGGCCGCGTCGTGGCGCGTGTTGAGCGTGCAGAGCACCGCGCCGGCCATTGGCACGGCGAAGTGTAGCTCGTACATCGCCGGCACGTTCGGGCTGAGGACTGCAACCTGCACATTGGCGCCGTGGTTAGCGACATGTAATGAAAAATCTTTGTGTTGCTTGGCATGAGCCCATGGTATATTGGCAATACAGCCCATGGTGTACGTACATGACCGATGGGCATGGTGGCATGGCCTCATGCCCCCATGGAAATTAATTGCTACACTGCTCTGATCTTATATTTTCTTTATGTGGCCAAACATTATCCCATTCCCATCACCAGCATTCCACATGGAAATCCGGAAGATCAATGAGTGCACGGATCAACAGCTACAGCTACCCACTGTGCCCAAGCGGCCATTAGCATTATGAGAAGACGCAATGTCCACAGCAAATCCGTTCCATCTTCAGAATTGCTAAACACTACTAATGGCCATGGATTACCAGAACGTGAAATGAAGAACTTCATTCTGTCATTTTGACTGACTAGCTTGCTTGGGCCAAGAGATGGAACAAAGTTACCAGAGAGAGGCCAAACAGATGGACCAACAGAAAGCTTGTCGGGTTGCGCGCACTGACTCACCACATCACCGCGTGCGACGCCGAACCGCGCGGCGAGCGCGGCGGCCACGCGGATGCAGCGCTCCCGGGTCTCCCTCCACGTGGTCGGCCGCGCCTCCCCGTACACCACCGCCGGGCGGTCGCCGTAGACGGCCGCGGCGCGCTCGATGAAGCTGATGGGCGTCAGCGGCGCGTAGTTGGCCGCGCACCGCACCGTGCCGGCGTCCATGTCCAGCACCTCCGCCTCCTCCCTTCCCACAAGGCTGGAGAAGAAGGAGAGGGATGCCACGCCGAGTGGAGGAGGCGAAGTAAACGGGGCGTGCGGGCGGCGTGGCCATGGCGGGGATAATTTAGTTAACGAGGCGCGCGCGCCGGCAAGATCGGGACTGGGATTATGATAACCCCGGTGGGGATTAGAAAAATGGCGGAGCTGGATCAGCTGACGCTGAAGCTGCAGCTGCTGATGGACTGGTTCGATGCTGTCCCTGCTGCTGATGACGACGCTGCGGCGGCGGTGGATTAGTCCACGGAGCAGCGCGGCTCTGCTCATGGCCTCGAGTGAGATCGAGTGGCGAGTGAGAGCTGAGTGGCGAGTGATAGGGAAATGAAAATGGCGGAGATGCTGTGTTGCTCTCAGGATAAAACGAGAGTACACGCGCGGATGGCATGAGAGATTGTGGATCGTTGGTTTATTTACGTGCCTGACACGGGAGCTCTTTTTTTTTAATGGAAAACTCATTCCATTGAACAACTTGCGTATAGCAACATCGGAAGTTGGGCAAAGGTAGGCACATGGAACGCAGCGATTCTACCGGCTCCGGTAGGTAAAGGAGTGATGACATCATGCTGACGTCGTCCATGTGTTGATTTAGTTTTCAAAAATTTGTGAAATATTTCTGAAATCGTGAAACATGTCTGAAACTTATGAAAAATTATTTACAGTTCATATGTTTCAGAAAGTTTCACAAAGTTTCACATCTGTTGTTAACGTGTTTATGAAACTTGTGAAACATTTTCTACTATTTAAATTTGTTTCAATTATGTTTCAGTTAAGTCAAAAAGGGAACAAAAAGTTTCACCAATCTCAAAGCATAATGTGTGGTGGATGACACTCCTACACATACAGCCTGTAAAAAGGAGTT
The DNA here is from genome assembly GCF_022539505.1 of Lolium rigidum. Taxonomy (NCBI): domain Eukaryota; kingdom Viridiplantae; phylum Streptophyta; class Magnoliopsida; order Poales; family Poaceae; genus Lolium; species Lolium rigidum. The sequence goes on along the minus strand of NC_061510.1, from coordinate 27,101,382 downwards.
TTGCACATGGCCCGGCCATCTTTGCACTGAAACACTAGACGTGTGTTTGGTAGCCTGTATGGTACCACTGCGCCAGCGAGATGAGTCTCCGTGCGCGTCGCGAACAGGCCATGTGCCATGAAAGGCGAGTCGTTTGGTAGACTGAGCGGTCTTTTCTGCGACGGAGAGGGAAGCTAGGCCCCATTGTTTGGTTGCCCGTTTTCAGTACTTTCTTCCCTGCTCGTGCAGGTCACAGCCTGTTTGGTTGCAGACAGCTGCGTGCTGTGGTAACCCCTTCACTTGGAGTGGTGAGGTTAACCAATACTGAATAACATCACACATCATATTCAGTTCATCAAAAAAGGTGCTGGTAATACACAGCAACTACTTAGTGGGTGATGCATCACGAGCGAAGCAACTATACTTCATGATGCATCACAGTTTCATCACGAGGGGTTAGTATAATACCACCTCGAACAAGTTCAATGTTACAGACCGAGGATTAGGTTGTAGCAAGTGCTAGCTAATGGAGGGATACAAGATCACCTCACAAAATCAGCAGATCATGACGAAGAAAGCAGAAGCATTAAGCAGGAAACTGGTTGTAGAGCCAGGTCCTAAGCCAGCTCCTCCTCTCCGGTGGATGCAGCTTACGGTACTCGGCATACTCTGCTTCGTTGTCTGCAATGAAGTCGATAGCCCTGACCAGCAAGTTAGGCTAGAACAGCTGTGCCTTGCACACAAACCGGGGCGGGAAGATCATCTTCATCTGAGCGTAGTTCGTGATCAGGGTGCCGACTTATTGACGGTGCTTCGGGTAGCGCTGCAATCGAAAAGGAATAACTGTTAGTGCGGACGACATTCACATAATACTTTCAGATCTATAAAGGAACTCAATGAGGCTTCGTACCTGAATGTACTCGTCCGTCGTCTCTTCATCACCGCCGTAGAAGCAGCAACCATCTTCGCTCCAGTCTAGAATGCTATCGGATTTCATCTTCATAATGACGCTACACTTTGTCCTCCAGTTTTTGATGTGGTTGTAGAGCTGAAGAGTGGTGACATGTACGCCAACGAATGCAAGAACATCCGCAGCTACCTTCTTCATCTGCTGCTCCTTGAATCCCATGTTGAAGTAGACACTAGTAGGAAAAGGCTAATTAGTGGCGCACCAAAAACTACATTCTGTGGCGCATGGGCAGTGCGCCACAGAAACAAGATCTCATCTATAAGGCGCACCATGTGAGGTGTGCCACAGAAATTGTTTATGTGGCGCATATGTAGCTGGTGCACCACAGAAATAAGATCTCATCTATAAGGCTTTTCCTACTAGTGAGACGCCGATACGGACGAGCTGAACCAACCAGTTCAGCACAAACTCTGATAGCTCAGGTTTCCAAACCATGACTGGTTTGCTTGCAATCATACATGGCTGAGCATTCACAGTAGGCGCAGACAGATCAGGGTAGCCCAAAGGTATGATCGCCTACATGACAAACGCTAGCAGATCAATGAACTACCACTACCACATCAATGAACAACGAGATAAGTAAGAGCGGCCTTACAGTCAACGGAGCCACACGCAGCACCGATGTCAGGGAAGCAAGGGACCATAGCAAAGATGCAGGCAACACCACCGTCCTAGTGGAAGAGTCAACGGTGACAACGGTCCCCGTGGTAGAGTCAGATGCAACCTGGACAACCTCCACAACCTCAATCGGCGACGAAGGAATGTCCTAAAATGGATTCGTTCAGACCCTCCTTGTGTACCCAAAAGATCTAGATCTAAGGCTAGGGTTTGCAAAAGCTTACCACAAACGAAGTCATCGACGCAAAGGAAGAAGATGACCATCCGCGGGCAGTAGCCGCCGCCACAGCCGACGTCGCCACCGGAAGCCTCGTTGACCATGCGGGTGAGGAAGAGCCGGCCATGGGCACTAGATCAGGAAGGGTGGATGAGCTCGAAATGGGGGGAAATGGGGGATTTAGATTTGCTGGTGACAGAGCCGCCCCTATATACGGTGGTGAAAATTCAAGCATGATGACCGAATTCATCCCGCCGAGATTTTTCTGTCCCGTGTGAGCTCCCGCCATCTCCCGCGGTGGCTCTGCGAGGACGCGACGTTCTCCACTTCTGCGGAAACGGGGTGGCTCGCTAGAAATGGCCGAACCGGGCGTTCCTCCAGGGCCTGGCCCGAGGGTGCTTTGAGAAGCAGTTCTTGCAAGAACGCAGGCTCGGCTAGGTAACCAAACGGGCCAAAAAAGCTGGACCGATGCGAGCCAATGGCCACGCAGGCTACCAAACGCGCCCTAGCTAAAGCGTCTGCAATTTTATTACATATCCCGAGAGCAAAAAAAAATCGAAAAAGAACTGAAATTTAAACAAGCTAAAGCCTTAATCTCTCGAAAGAGCACACCATTCGGTGCAATATCAAGCTTGTTTGACTTAACTGCATGGACAAGCATCTGGGTGTCAGAAAGTATCCAACGATTTGAATAGTATCTCTTGTTGTGTTGCCGACCATTGATCACAAAGTTAACCGGGGGAGCATGACCCTCAACAAGCTTGGAGAAGATCGGCGAGCACTGCAAGACGTTAATGTCGTTGTTGGATCCCGGCATACCAAAGAAGGACTGCCAAATCCAGAGATCATGGGTAGCCACTGCCTCAAGTGTCACAGTGCAGCCTTTTTTGTGACCCTTGTACATTCCCTGCCAGGCAGACGGACAGTTCTTCCATTTTCAATGCATGTAGTCAATGCTTCCAAGCATCCCTGGAAATCCTCGAGCTTCACTAAAAGCGAGGATCTGAGCAGTGTCTTCGACAGTGGGTGATCTCAAGTAGATGTCCCCGAACACTGCTATCACCACCCTGCAGAACCGGTAGAAACAATCAAGGGCGGTGCACTCCGCCATCCGAAGATAGTCATCAGCAGAATCACCAGCAGCTCCATAGGCCAACATCCGCATAGCCACCGTGCACTTTTAGAGGGCGAAAAGCCCTTCCATACCGGTGCAATCCAAATTTCATCTGAAATAGGAGTCGTACCCTCGAAGGGCATACACAATTCTCAGGAAGATCTTCTGGCTCATCCTGAAACGACGCCTAAAAATAGCCTCACCGTGCAATGGACTGTCGGCGAAGTAGTCGGCGTAGAGCATGCAGTAGCCCTCCATTCGCTGCCTCGGCTTGCACTTCCGGTGACCTGGTGCCGACCCACCGTGGCGACCAATGGCCTTCTCGGTGTACAAGCTGGACAGGCAAGCTAGGATCAATATGTATTCCTCGTCTTAGGCGACTGACATAAGCATCCCAAATGGGCCTGCCAAACATAGTACCCGGGGTTTAATGAAGGCCCACTACCCGAAGAATAAGAAGGTTCGAGAGCCCAAGATATATTAAAGAAAGTAGAGTTGTAATAGGAAGTGTTGTTTGTAATCTGGCGGGATGAGTTAGAAACCGTCCCGGACTGCGTAACTTGTACAAAACGAAACCCTCGGCTCCATCTCTTATATAAAGGGGGAGTCGAGGGACGAGGAGATCATCGAATCATTGTTCACAAACCCTAGTTTTCATAATCGTCGAGTACTTTTCGGCTGAAACCTTCGAGATCTACTTGCCCTCTACTTCTAATTAAACCCTAGCCTATAACCCGTAGGCATTAACAAATTGATACCTTGTCAATTGGCGCCGTCTGTGGGAATTAGAGGCGTAAGGATCTGATCTCGATGGCACGTTCAAGATCTTCGACATCGTCAACCGGAAGCAACACAATGGATCGAGGTAAACGGATCGGCTGCTGGTCCTGTCGATTTTGTTCCTCACCCACCCTCCCGTTTGGATGCATATGCATATATGGCGGAGCCCATGGAGATGACGTTCGGAAGGTTTCACTTTCGCATCGAGAAGGAAGGATCGTATCGTGTCGAAATTCCGATTTCGTCGGGATCGTCGGCGGTCGATTCCGATTTTTCAAGCTATGCATCGTCAACCGAGTCCGGAGAAGAAGAAATTTCGGCAACACGTTACGTCGGCACCGAGCAAGAGAGAAACTCGCCAAGATCTTCAGCGACATGTCGTTTGAGTCATCTGCGGACTCATATATAAGCGATGGCTCAAGCGATGTCGACGGTTACGACTTCATCGACAAATCTATCACAGTGGGCAAGGTTTTCATCAATCTCAACAATGATGTCACCAAACCCAACATAGATCTGAGCATAAAATATCATCAGATTTATGCCATTGAAAATCAAGAGGAAACATCAGAGGCTTTCGACGATTTGGGTAATCCCTATGTCGATCCCTCAGATCTAAGGAGAGGTATGGGCACTAAATATGTCGGGCCCACACCACGCGTCAGAGTTCAACTTCCACAAACGGCCTGGGATAGGGCTGCAAAAGCTGTCGATGGTTCAGAGCCAATGACGACAACGCGCCACGGTCCAAGAATTGCGAGGCTTATCAATATAGACTCGCACGAGCTGCCGAGAGAATTGGAAAAACGAGACGACTGAGTTGAACGGAAGAAAGGAGGCAGCTTACGCATCCGGCGAGGAGAAGGGCAGATCTAAGTCGACAATCTAGAACCTCGGGAGATAGTCATAGAGAAGCTCGGAACAGAGCAAGATCCAGGTTGCAACACATACCTGAAGGAGAAAGAGAGTACCTGGTTCAAAATCTCGACATGTCTTTTATGTCGATAGACACAAGAGGGAATATTATCCCTAAAACACCAGAAGCTGGGTATATGGCGACACAAGCTTTTATCCTTGCATCCGGGCCACCTCCAGGGAGATCCAAGGGAGGCTTTGTACAACATGGCGATAGCGAGGACAAGAAGTCATGGGAACGGCGTTTGTATCAACACCACCAGAAGGAGCTGCAAGGCAAAATAGTCCACGACCTACGGCAGCAGCAGCAGCAAACGTCGAAGGACCAAGTGGAGCAAGAGATACGACAGCACAAGCAAGGGTAGACAGAGCACGGCAAGGCAGAAGGGAACATCGACAATCCCCAGAACTAAACGATGAGGATATGTGCGGCTTGCCGTGCTTCACAAGGAGAGTACGAAAAACTCGAGTCCCTTCGGGATTTAAGTTGCCTGACCACTTCAAAAAATTCGACGGCCTGCAGGATCCAGAGGATTGGTTAGTTGATTACCTCGAGACGGTGAAGTTAACTGGCGGGACTAGGGCAACAGCCATGCAAAGTATTCAGGTGCACTTAAGTGGAGCTGCACGATCTTGGATCAAAAAGCTTCCTCCAGGATCTATCGACAGTTGTGAAAATTTCGAGGACGTATTCGTCAAGAACTTCAGATCTACGTGCAAAAAACCTGCGTCGTTAGAAGAGCTGAGAGCATGTCGACAAAAGCCAGATGAGTCAACGAGAAAATACATCCAAAGGTGGAACATCATCAAAAACTCGGCAGAAAATATATCTGACGAGATAGCAATAGATGCGTTTGTCGCAGGAATTAGACGTGGAGATTTTGTCGAAGACTTGGGAAGGACCAATCCAAAGACAGTATTCGCGTTGATGGAGATAGCAAATAGATGGGAGCATGGAGAAGATGCTGTCCACAATAAACGGCACAGGTCGCCAGAGGAGGACCGTGGTCGAAATTATCAATCGAGGCGACGATTTCCTCGGCGATGCCCGAACTATGACGCCCCGGGGCAAATTTCGGCGGGATTTCGGGCAAACACGGGAGGAAACAATAGAGATGATTATCGAGAGAAGCAATGAGCAGCGAAGCGATAATAGGGACGACTCCCGCAACAGACAAAATAGCGGGCCAAGGTTTCCAAGACCTTTCGTGTCCCCAGAAGAAATGCTTGAACGGACCATGCCGGATGCATTTTTCCTCGACGAGCAACGGGAAAAGACGGTCGGGGCACCTGCGGAAGAGCTGTCGAAATTTTCGGGCAATGTTCGGATATGCGAGAAACGCTCACGCTCGAGCAGCACGAGAGAAATCCTCGGGAGCCCGGGAGCGAGGTTCACCTACCACCACCTCCCGCTATTACGGACGACAATCGGCATCGGCTCGGAATAGCGGCAGCACCTCCACCACCACCTTATGTCGATCCTAACTCAAACGGAGCGGTGTCGATGATTCGGAAGGGAAGGCCGTCCAACGGAACTCAAAAAGTAATCTCGAGACAGGTGTTCATGGCGGAGAAAATGCCTCCACCAACGGTTGAGTACCTCAATTGGTCGGGGCAAGACATCGGCTTCACCATAGCGGATCATCCGCGAGCAAGTTCCTCGACCGGGGCGATCGGCACTTATTCTACCGGCGGTTATTACGGGATTTGATGTTTCTCGAGTATTCATAGATGGTGGCAGCGGCTTAAACCTTATGTATGCGGATACATTGAGGAAGATGAACATATCTTTAGCAAACTTGAAGCCAACGGACACAAGGTTCCACGGCATCACACCGGAGAAACCAAGTTACCCATTGGGGAAGATCAACCTCGACGTTCGGTTTGGAACCCGAGAAAATTATAGAATCGAGAACCGGAGTTTGAAGTCGTGGATTTTCCATCGCGAGTATCACGCTTTGTTGGGACGACCAGCATATGCTAGATTTATGGCGAGTACCACACTATACATACTGTTGTGGAGATTGCCGGACCAAAGGGACCAATCACGATCAAAGGAAGCTTCGCCTTAGGCGATAAGTGCGACAAGGATTTTCATCGGTTATCGAAACTTTCGGGATGCAAGCTGAGTATTTGGCGTCAAAAAGTATGACTGATTACGACGTATCGCCGGACGTTGGAAGGCCAAATAAAGAATCAACTTTCAATACGAGAGAAAAATTCTAAGGAGGTGCGGATTCACCCGACGGACCCAAAAAAGACGACATCTATCGCAAACAACATGGATATCGCATAGGAAAGCGCGCTCGTCGAGTTCCTCCGTGAGAACTGGAAAATCTTCGCATGGTGTCCAGCTGACATGCCGGGAGTACCCGGGGAACTTGCCGAGCACCACCTAAATTTGGATCCATCGGCGAGACCAATCAAACAACCTTTGCGGCGTTTTTCGGAACCAAACCGCAAAGCTATGCTTGTCAGAAATCAATCGACTACAAGAAGCTGGTTTTATCAAAGAGATATTCACAGAAGCCACATGGGTAGCAAATCCTGTGATGGTGCCAAAGAAAAACACTAAGGTCCTTCGCATGTGCGTCGACTTTACGTGTCTCAATAAACACTGTCCAAAGGATCACTTTCCCCTCCCGAGGATCGATCAAATTATCGACTCCACGGCTGGATGCGAACGTCTTTCCTTCCTGGACGCGTATTCTGGGTACAACCAGATCAGGTTGAAAGAAGAAGATGAAGTAAAGACAGCGTTTATCACACCATATGGCGTGTTTTGTTACAGAACAATGCCCTTTGGTCTAAAAAACGCGGGAGCAACATATCAGAGGATGATGCAGAAGTGTTTGGCGACACAGATTGGGAAAAACGTGCAAGTATACATCGACGACGTCGTCATAACATCAAAAGAGGGGACACCACTGATCGAGGACCTCAAGGAAACGTTTGACAACCTCAACAAATTCTGCACTGAAGTTGAACCCGACGAAGTGTTCCTTTGGCGTTCCAGCAGGAGAACTCCTGGGGTTTCTAGTCTCAGCAAGAGGGATTGAAGCAAATCCCGATAAAATACAAGCTATCGTAACAATGTGAAAGCCAACAAAGTTGAAAGAGGTACAACAGACTAGCCGGGCGAGTCGCGGCTTTGAGCAGATTCGTCGCCAGGTCGGGAGAAAAAGCGTTACCATTTTACGCTCCGATAAAGCAAGGAGACAAATTCCGGTGGAACGAAGAGGCCGACGAGCCTTCGAAGATTTGAAGCGCAAAATCTCGACACCACCAATTTTGGTGGCGCCGAAGGAAAAGGAACCTCTCCTGCTATACATCGCAGCCACGCCCCAAGTGGTAAGCTCGGTGCTAGTTGTCGAAAGAGAAGAAGAAGGAAAACTCCACGGAGTACGAGAGGCCGATATACTTCGTCAGCAAAGTTTTATCGCCATCAAAACAAAGGTACCCTCAGTACCAAAAGCTAGCATACGGAGTGTTCACAACAGCACGAAAATTGCGCCACTATTTTTCGGCACACCCGATCATAGTGGTCAATGAAGCTCCCTTGTCAAATATACGGGCCGTGTCTCCCTTTGGGGAATAGAACTTTCCCCTCGGGACATCACGTATGAAAAACGAAAAGCAATCAAGTCGCAAGTTCTGCCAGACTTCATCGCAGAGTGGATGGAGCTGCAAAACACAGGACCCCCAGACTTGTCGAGAACCTGGACCATGAATTTCGACGAGTCCAAGAGAATAGAAGGAGCTGGCGCAGGAGTAGTACTTATATCACCTGAAGGCGACAAATTGAAGTATATCCTTTGGATGACGTTCCCTAACGCATCTAACAATGAAGCAGAATATGAAGCCCTCATACATGGGATGAAGATGGCGAAAGCATGCGGCGCAACTCGACTAAAAATCTTTGGCGACTCACAATTGGTAGCCCAGCAAGTCATGAACCAATGTGATGCAGTCAACGATAGCATGGTGGCATACAAGGAGGTCTACAATGAACTCGAGAAGCTATTTGATGGATGCGAGGTAAACCACATCAGTAGATTGAGCAACGATGAAGCTGACGTCCTCGCAAACATCGGGTCGCAGTGTCTCCCAGTCCCGCCGGAGTATTTTGGGAAGAAATAGCAGAGCGATCTACGAAGCCAAAAAGGGTGCAGAAAAAAGCAAAGGAAGAGAAAACTCCGACACCCCTCACAGAAACCACGGAGGATGAAGAGGAACAAGAGCTGGTGATGATGGTACAAGTTCCTTGGATGCAAGCATATATATCATATATCCTCAGGAAAGAAACACCCGATGATCCAGTTGAGGCAAGGCGAGTAATTCGACGCTCCAAAGCTTTCACGGTGATCAAAGGAGAATTGTACAAGCGGAGTATTTCAGGCGTCCTGCAAAGGTGTGTCACACCCGAAGAAGGAAGAATAATTCTAAAGGATGTACACGAAGGAATATGCGGCCACCACGCGAGTAGTCGAGCCATCGCAGCCAAGGTTTTTCGGGCGAGGATTCTCTTGGTTGACGAGCAATCGAGGACGCCAAAGAAATAGTAAGGACTTGCGATGCGTGTCAAAGGTTCGCCGCAAAACCTCACTCTCCAGCAAGCGAGAACTAACACCAATACCATTGTCGTGGCCCTTTGCACAATGGGGACTCGATATGGTGGGAAAGTTACACAAATCATGGCCGGGAGGAAAGGAATACATGTTAGTAGGCAGTCGACAAATTTACAAAGTGGATAGAAGCGAAGCCGATAAATTCGCCGGACGGAGCATCCGCGATAAAATTCATAAAAGGCCTCGTCTTCAGATTTGGAGTGCCTCACAGCATCGTCACGGACAATGGCAGTAACTTTACATCCCACGAATTCAAAGATTACTGCAAAGAAGTGGGTATCAAGCTGCACTTTGCATCAGTTGCACATCCTCAAACCAACGGGCAAGTCGAGAAAGCCAATGGCATCATCTGCAATGGCATCAAGAAACGCCTGCTTGGGACCACTAGAAAAAGCTCGACATACCGGCCCGAAGAATTACCAAGTGTGTTGTGGAGCATCCGAACAACACCAAATACGAGCGACACAAGAGACCCCGTTTTCCTGGTCCATGGAGCGGAGGCGGTACTACCAATAGAAATAGAGCACGACTCCCCTAGAGTCACGGGGTATAATGAAGAAACTTCAAGGACAGCATTGGAAGACGACGTAGACGCACTCGACGAAGCTCGAGACGAAGTATTATCAAGGGTAACCAAATACCAACGGGACTTGAAGAATTACCACGGTCGACGTTTGCGGCCAAGATCCTTTCAAGTGGGAGACTTAGTTCTTCGGCTCACGCAAAAAAGTCATGAAAAACTCGAGTCACCATGGCTTGGTCCCTATATCGTCACGGAAGTAATCGGAGGAGGAGCATACGGGATAAAGGACAAGAAGACGGGGGTGGAGGAGCAAAACCCCCGGAACGTGGCGCAACTCGGGCGGTTCTACGCCTAGAGCTAAAATATAGTCCTTGTAAAACTTCAATGTACTGAAACGCCCACGAGTTTTCAGACGCACTCTTTTCCTTTTTCGGGGCACCGAGTGGGGCCGGGAAAGGTTTTTAATGAGGCGGGCTCGTGGTGCTGCAATATAATAAAGATAGTGTCAATATAACTTTTCTTTCTCGACATGCTCAAGTCTCCAACCCGACGAATTTCAATATAGTTCCTCGCATAAAGAAAAGCCTCGCCTTGGTATTAAAATACCTCGTGAGTCAATAAAAATACAAAATAGTACTAAATAAAAAACTCGGGGGCTGATATTCGCCAAAATTACATATTATTGCCTTGGTTCAAAACCTCGCACTATACAAATACAGCGAATAGTCACCGAAAACACTCGGGGGCTAGACAAATATAGAAATATGATGTTCGCTTCACAATATAATCACAATCACGATTTACAAGGAAGAATTAGTTACCAAAGGAAAAAATTAGTCATGGTTCAATATATTGTCAAGGGTAATCCTGTCTTCTTCGGGAGCAGCACCAAGAAAATCAGCATAATGTCCATCTGCAAAAAAGTCGGCATCCATCCGAAGAAGGTCTTCAATCATTTCCTCAGCTATGGGTGAACCCTTCGTGTTAATACGGTCGACACCAACTCTTCGGCGCCGTATCTTCTCATGGACTCTCGCAACAACTTGGGTCAGATCAAGCTTTGAGTGGCAGATCTGAAGCATGATAAGAGCAAATGCGGCGCCGGCTACCGGTTGAGCTTTGACAAAGTCATGGATCCTGTGGGCATCCTTAAACTTTTCCATTAGCTCGAGAAGAGTCTTTGGTTGAACGTTTCGAGGAAACATGAAATTATAAACCATAGACAAGGTCTTGGTACAGAAGTCAAGGAAGTTGCGAGTTTGGGAGGCGCGATCTTGAAATCTGACAATTTGGCGGGTCCTCTCTGGGGTAGCCCAAAATAGAGAGCCATGATCAAGGGAAAGGTTAACAAGGAGGTTTGTCCTAGTATTTACCCTTTCTTCTTCAGCAACAGTATCAGTAAAGGAGCCTATGATAACAAAGAAACAGAAAACTTCAAGAGACGTAGAATGAAGACGGAAGATAGTGAGAATGAAACAAACATACCCGACATATCTGCACTGGCTTCATTCAGTAATTCGAGCATGAAATTTTCTCGAGTAGTTGTCTTTTCAGCCTCAGAAGCAGCAATCTCCCTGGCAGCCACGGCCTCGTGAGCTTGTTGAAGTGCAACTTTTTCGGCTTCAGATGACTTGCGAGACTTCTCCATCATCACAAGTGTTTGCTTCTTCGCATACTGAAGTTGTTGCCGAAGTTCATCCAATTCTTGCGGTAAAGAATCTTCGGCAGGTGTAGTACCAGCAAAAGCTCTCTCTGAGTGAGAAGAAGGCGAGATATTGGAAGGACCAGGAGCTGGAGCTGGCGTATAATTGTCAAAAATCAACTGAAAAAAAGAAAATATTTCGACATCAATCACTGAGTAAAGATAGATTTCCATTCATTCCCATAATATATACATGTCTATTACAAAAGAAGGACCTTCTACAGACCTACGGAAGCAGTTATCACCAAAGAACACTACGGCGACAACGCCAAAAGGAAGAGGTACGCTAAAAAGAAAAAGCAAAGAGGCATTCAACTAGACCTCCGGCCTTGATGAGCTAGGAGTTGAAGACGGCTTGATCCCGAGATAGGCCAGGATTTTCTTCGTATTGGGCTTAGCTGCCTTGATCAGCGACTTCCATTTTGATTGCTCTATCTGCTCAGTGTCGCCAACTTTCGCCCAGTCGATAGTTTGCTGGCTATCGGCAACCAAGGCAACAGTGTTTTCAACGGCGACCTTCATATTCTCATGACGCACCCTCAGCCCAAGATCTTCTGGTGGATTAAAGCACTTGGCCAAGTTAAGGAAAGTCGCGGGTTCCTCTTTCTTTGGGAAGAAATAGGGAAAGAGCCGCGACAGCCCTGCTTTGGCATTATCAATGCCTTCGCGTGCTTCTGACCCATGAAACTCGAGGAATGAAAGGGCGTCAAGAAGGGCATCATCGTCGGGATCTTCAAGTTCAAACTCTTGAGCTGTTCTATCTGTCAAGAAAGAAATTTATTGAGCAACAGATGAATGTAAAGAAGAAAATACAAAGGATATGAAATGGTTCAGATACTTACTGAGGAAGCGGCGACTTTGCGTCCTTATGCGCTTAAGGATCGCTTCCTCGCGAGCAGATTGTGCAGCTATGTGCTCGCTCAACGAATTCTCGGCAGCGTGAAGTCTCTTTCTAAGATCCTCGACACCAGCAGCTTCAGTCTTGGCCTTGTCAGCCTGCGCTTTAGCTTGAACAGCGTCTAATTCGGCTTTCTTACGAGCCTCTTCACTTTGCTCTAATTTTTGAGCCAGTGCATTGGCACGATCGTTGATAGCCGCCAATTTTTCTGCCAAGAAAGTTAAAATTTTGATAAAATATCGGCAACAAAGGAGTAACAGAGTAATGGTACAAAAGAAAAGCAGCAAGGCATCACCTTCAGTTTGATGAGCATATTCACGATACCCAATGAATTGAGCACCGATGCGAATAAGCTCTTTGATCATGGGGCTGTTAAGGAAAGAAAAGGACAAAGCAAGAAAATTTCGGTATGAGAAAAATATAATGGCATTTAGAAGCAAACAGAGGAAATACAGACAGTGACAAGAGTATGGAGAACTTACATCATCCAAGAGAGGATTCGAAGAGCTACTCAATTGGAGATTCGGCTCCGGAATTGCTTCAGTCCTTGCCCTTTTCGGTGAAGGGACAAGGGGGCTCGAAGGAGGAGTAGATGTGCCGACGTTTTGTTGAGGAGGCGAAGATTCTTCTCCTTCAACTGGCTTCTCCGAAATAACTAGAGTATGTGACGTACTCGTTCGAGCAGTCACATCCAAAGTTGGTGTTTCTTCATCATCATCACTATGGAAAAAGAGGTGACAGCATAAAAAGCAAGGCAAACAAAATTCTTCGAATAGAAAAATAAAAAAAAAGAAAGAGAGAAAAAAGACAGGGAACTCACGAACTGATGAGACTCTCAAGATATGGGTCATACGCTGCCTTTTGCGGTGAAGGAGCAACTTCTTCGGGTTGAGAGGTCCCGGAATCTTCGACATCACTCCTTTTCCTTTTGTTCTTGGGAGAAACAGCAGGAGGAGGAGATTGTGCTGATGTCGTACCTTCAGAAGCAGCATCCTTTTCAATAGATCCCGCAGATTTTCGAGAATCTGCGGGTTCATTCACAAAAGAGGGGGCCTCCTGGTTGTCATCAGCGACAACGGCCCTTTCCTCGACATCTCCACCTTCGGGAAGAGGAGGAAGAGAATCCATAGTAGGATGGTTCTGCAGAAAAATAACGACAAAAGAAAAATTAGAGATATCAAAACAATGAGATGCAGGAGAAGTTCGGAACAAGATAAAAATTCGAGAAGACAAAATACCTTGGGGAGAGGATTGGTGGAGCTATATGGTTCCACGCGGCAAGAGGAAGGAATAGGATCCCTCTTGCTCAGCAAGGAAATTCTTCGAATAAGCTTTTCCAAGTCCTTCACAGAAAGATCATTGGAGAGCCTATTGGCGTCATTGTCGCCAGCATATGTCCAAAGGGGATTTTTGCGAGCTCGAAGAGGCTGCACTCTAATCCTAAGAAAATAGGCGATAATTTGGACACCGAGACAGCTCTTTGCCGCGAGTATTTTGAAGGCGATGAATACAAGACATAAGTGCTTCGTCGCCTTTTTCTCTTCTTCGGAAGCTTCGAGCATCCCGGGAGCGGCGGCGTTGAATTTTGGCACTTCCGTCAAAAGGGACTATGTTGTGCTCTACAGAGTTGGCACTTTCTTCGTGTATGTAGAGCCACCTTTTGCGCCATCCTTGGACAGAATCGGGAAATTTGACGTCGAAGTAATCAACGTCGGTTCGGACACGGATAACAACACCACCTATGTTATAAGTGGCGTTGTGGGAGCCATTGCGGCGGAGGCAGAAAATGCGTTTCCAAAGAACCCAATTTGGAGTGATTCCAAGGAAGCATTCGCACGAGTGTGATGAAAATAGAAATATGAAGGATGGAATTGGGGGTCAGTGGTGCAGCTGAATCCCATAGACAAAGAGAAGGCCGCGGAGGAAATCGTGAATTGGGGTAGAAAGGCCGCGGATGAGATGATCAACGAAACTAACCCGGTACTCCATTGGAGGGTTGGGGTAGCTTTCTTCGCCGGGAAAGCGGATGGCGTCTTCTTTCTTCATCAAGCCAAACCTCTTCGACATGTTGACGTCTTGGTTGGAGATTTTAGATCTCTCCCACTCAAGATCTTCGGCGGCCATCTTGGATTACGGAGTACTGTGGCGAGTGAGTCGCGTGCGCGGTGGCATCAACGGCACTTGGAAAAAGCAATGCTTGTGCGTGCGGAAGATCACACGAGTTGGGCGCAAGGGAAGTTTTTGCGAGAGGGGAACGGATGTGCGGCGCAAGCGAAGGAGTGGACCGAGGTTGAAGAAAGGTTTATATAGGCTTCGGGAGAAGTAATGAACCGTTGGATGAAGAAATCATGTGGTGAAAAAAGATCTAGTAGATAAGAGGGTAAAAAGGTATTTTTATTGAAGTGGAACAGCACAGGCGTTACCGTACGTGCGCCAGGAAAAGCGGAGGACGTGTGTCCCCCACTTGCACGACGTGTCAACGTGGTGGGAACAATGGACCCACAAGGCAGAAAAATCCCGACCATTAATAGAGATGAAGTGAATTTGACAAAGGAAAGTATGTCGACAGGAAAAATAAAAGGAGAATGGCGACAGGAGAAGTTATTTGAATACTTCGGGAGCCTTTGGTCAAATACAAGTTTTTGCCCAAATGCTCGGGGGCTACTTCGATAAAAGTAAAATTTCGACTATGGCAATATAGAAATTGCGGGAGCCTACAACCAAGCACAAGTTCTTGGCTGTAGCCTCGGGGGCTACTCCCATCGGGAGCGCTGTTCGCGCACCCGAGAGATAGTAAAAAAAAAGAGAGAGAGAATATCGGGAAATAATGGCAATATAGCGACAAGGTGGACTAAAATGTTGAGCCTACAACCAAGCACAAGTTCTTGGCTGTAGCCTCGGGGGCTACTCCCATCGGGAACGCTGTTCGCGTGCCCGATGAAATTAAAAAAAGGAAAAGGAAGAAAGATAGAAAAGCAAGAGAGTATATTTCGAGTTAAAATTAACTCTACATATACTCCCATCGGGAGATTAATATAAGTCATATTTGACTCGATAAAATGTGCCATTCCAACAGCCGGAAAAGCACTCGACAATATATTCTCAGAACGCCAAAGTTGCGATCAATTTCTGAATGCCGCAAATTTGCGAAGGTAAGACCCCGGATCCGTTCTGCTGGGCGTGGCATCGCCTAAGACTGCGCTCTGCTACTTTTATCCGTATCAACGGATACGAAGAAAAATCCTAACGGACGCGTTAGGTACTCGATAAATTTGACTGGGACTCGACGGAATGGTAAGACCTTAAGCGGCACCTGTCGAAGTTTGCACCAGTATCCCGAGATCATGTCCAGGGACGTGATCTTGAAGTAGGTTTTTGCGGATTGCCACTAAAGCAGTTAACTAGTACCTGATCCGTCAGATGAACTAGCCCCAACTACCAATATCCCTGTACAATATAGAAATTTATATAAAGAAATATAGAAAAGTTTAAATTGTCAAATAAAAATAAACAGTGGAGATTTTCCCTGACTCTACGATTCAAGCAAAATCTCGGGGGCTACTGACATAGGCATCCCAAATGGGCCTGCCAAACATAGTACCCGGGGTTTAATGAAGGCCCACTACCCGAAGAATAAGAAGGTTCGAGAGCCCAAGATATATTAAAGAAAGTAGAGTTGTAATAGGAAGTGTTGTTTGTAATCTGGCGGGATGAGTTAGAAACCGTCCCGGACTCTGTAACTTGTACAAAACGAAACCCTCGGCTCCATCTCTTATATAAAGGGGGAGTCGAGGGACGAGGAGATCATCGAATCATTGTTCACAAACCCTAGTTTTCATAATCGTCGAGTACTTTTCGGCTGAAACCTTCGAGATCTACTTGCCCTCTACTTCTAATTAAACCCTAGCCTATAACCCGTAGGCATTGACAAATTGATACCTTGTCAGCGACGGCTGTCATCTCTTCTTCAAAAAGCTCGGCGAACATCTGCTCCTCCTCGTCGCCAGAGTCCATGTATGGCCAGGAAAATGGACGAACACCTGCCGGGGAGTTGCCCGATGGCGGAATATAGGCAGACGACACGACGGACGGCGGAATATAGGCTGCTGGGTGGAGGGACGGTGGAGTTCAGGCAACCGGCCGGCAGATTGGCGAGGGGTAGTCCCGGCGGTGACAGAGCAACGAGAGGGGAGGGGGATTTGCGACGAGAAAGTGGTGAGGTTCGTGTGTTCTCTCACCGACAGAGCGGGCCCGTCCCTGCTTTTCTCTCGTCCGGAGTCCCCGAGCGCACCCCGGGGTGCGAGGATGACCTGGGCTCTTCGGATGGATTAAGAGCCTATTCCGGGAAAAACGAGGAACCGGGGGCGTGGCTGGGCCGAATAACGTCGTCCGGATGAAAAAAAACTTGTCGGGGGCCTAGTCGGGGAGACGGCTCGAGATGCTCTAAGATACATACATCTCCATCTGCATCATGGCCGATGAACCCCCAACCTGCCACTCCTTCTCCAGCTAGGAAGATACCGTTAGTATTCAGCTTTATCACATCAGAACATGGATGCTTTTAACGTCCCGCTCCGGTTCACTCATTTTGGAAGGGTGTGTTGTGGGCTGTTAAAATTGTTAAAATAGGATACCAACGAGAAAGTAGGAAATGGTAAGAAAATAAAGTTCTAGGATGACATTGGTTTGGTTCTTGTAATCTAGCCATTCAGTATTGGGAGGTTTCACTAGTAGAAAAGAGCCTCTAGTCTCAGTTGGGAACTGATTCCATTCCCGGTTAGATAATCGGGACTACGAAATCGACAATGAAGATAAGACAAACCGGGATTAAAGGCCTCCACATGGGGGCAAATTGAGGGCCGGGATGGAGGACTTTTTTGTGTGTTTTCCATTCTTTTTTTTTCTATCCCCACCCATAATTTCTAGTATTTTTCGTAATTTTACCAGTTTAGTATGTAGCTACACTTAATCTCTAGTCAAAGTACTTACTCGTGGTCAAACTTCCCGATCAGTCACCCATCCTCAAACTACTACTTCGGCCCAAGCACATTTAACTTTTAAGTTACTTCCGAACAAGCTTCCAAGTACACCAGCACATCTTATTAATATTAGTATCATATCAATCCTATTAACCTCTCGGTCACGATATCACACTTCTGTTAACCTCTTGGTATCATATCAATCATATTAACCTCTTGGTCACTATGTCACACCTTATTGATGTTAGTATCATATCAAAACTTTTTTGGCAAAACCTAAAATCTGATTTTTTTTTTCATATTTCCGTTTCGTAGTTTGAGAATATACAAATTGGCTAAATGGCCGAAGGTACAATTATTTTTCAGATGTAACTTTTTGCGTACATACATTTTCATATATTAAACATTTTCCCAAGTTCATATGCAAAAGTTGTAGGCATTTTACCAAAAAGATATAGTTATTTTTGCAAAATAAGTCAAAATTCATGCTTGTTAGTTTTCATAATAACTAGTTTCTTTTTTTCGAGTTCGTTTGCAAAAGTAGCATGCGGAAATCAGCAACTACTCTTATGTTTCACAACTTTAAGACATCCATATGGTTTAAACTTGGTACTTTATTTGAATGACCAAAGAGATAACTAAAAAAAAAACTCTCGTGCTACTTCAAGAGTGCATAGGAAAAACTAAAAATAAAATAATATGGAATGCCTCCCGCCAAAGGCTTTCTTTATAGCCATATACATATGCTTTACTTACTTGTTTCAAGTGGCATGTAGATCATGTGGTGGCTTGTATCTTTGTGCTAACTCCTCCTTCCATGGAAAGTGTTCCTTGCACTTCTTACGTGGGAATTGAAATTCACATTCTTTTCCTTTGAGTCAATCATTGCACCTGTTGTTTTCAAAAAAGGTCTTCCAAGGATTATAGGACAAGAGGATTTATTCCCCATGTCCATGATAAGAAAATCAACAAGCACAAAAGTCATATGTAAATCAACCATTATATCATATACTTTTCCTAAGGCTTGTGTTGTTGAGTCATTAGCAAGAAAAAGATCTATTGGGCATTTTCCCATAGTTTTGAGTTATAGTAGAACATATAATTCTTTAGATAGAAAAGAGACACTAGATCCAAGATCTAATATAGCATGATGGGTATCTTTTCCAATAGTGATTAAAATATTGGGGATCCAAACATCCCCAAGCTTTTGTGGTATCATAGCTTCATTATTGTATGTTTATGTCTCTTCTTCGATTACGAAGTTTGCAATGTAAGAGCCAAATCATGCTTGATGAACATTAATGGATTTTTATTGTAGAATATTAATAAGTTCATGCAAGAAATATTTATCAAGATCAAGTAGATGCTCTTTTGTTTCATTTAGCATTTTAACATATTATTTTGTGTATCATTTGTAATCATTGGTGGCTCTTTCGTATCAATAAGCATAATATTTTCTTCTTCTTGTTTCATTGGTTCTTTCATGGGAGTTCCAAATTGTAATATGAGTGGTTCAAGAAGATCAGTATATTGCATTAATTCATTGTATGTTTCTTCAGAGGTGAAAGGTATACTTGTTGTAATGGTGATAGAGTTCATACCAATGGCTGGTGGTCCCTGTGGTTTCCTGCAGACATACTTACTAGGGTTATTTGGTTGTCAACTAGTTTTGACAAAGATTTATCTAAGCCAGACGTTTGGGGTTGTAATAATTTAATGTCAGAACTTATGGATGAAAGTGACTTGTGTAATTCTTCGATCATAATAGCATGGTTAGCTACTTGTTCAGCAAGGTCTTTATTTGGCTCTTGCTGTTTTTCAGAGTTCTCGCCAATTTATGGGATCATGATAGGCTTCCATTTTTTTATTGAAATTAGGGTATGGAATGAAAGGGCGATTTCTATAGTTTTTTTTTTAGCATAAGGTGACCTACGAACAATAGGGCGATTTCTAGTTGTTATAGTTGTTCCCATATCCATTATTACCAAAATTTCTTATGTAGTTGACATTTACATTTTCATTGGTGTTTCCAACTAATTCTTGTAAGGGAACATTTTCAATATTTTGCTTTGATATGTAGGCAAATATGGTATCTATTTTATTTGATAAATGATCTACTTCTTAAATAGAGTTTATTTTCCTAGATGGGTTTGCTCCTCTTTCAGTATGCCATTGACTATGGTTGTGTAGCATGCTTTTAGGATGGATTTAGCTTCACGCACTGTTTTACTCATAAAAACATCGCTCTCCCGCGCAGCAGAATGTATCAATCTTCTTGACATATAATTTAACCCATTGTAGAAAGAGTGTAGGATTGTCCATTCATTTACTCCATGTGATGGGCAAGTTCTAAGCATGTTTTTATTTCTTTCCTAGGCTCTTGCTACATGTTCATTATCATTTTTCCTAAATGATAAGATATTATTTCTATTTTGTAGAATTTTAACAGGTGGGTAATATTTCTTTATAAAGACTTCTTTGAGGTCATCCCAAGAGTTCATGCTAGCAGAAGGTAATGATAGTAGCCATTCTTTAGCTTTGCTTCTAAGTGAAAATAAAAAATAGTTTAAGTTTGACAATGTTATTTTCGACATTTTTAAAATTTTGCATGTCACAAATTTCCTAGAAATCATGCAAGTGCATAGAAGCATCCTCACTATAACTTTTCCCAAATTTTTCTTTAGCTATGAGGTTTAGACCAGGACTTACTTCAAAACTTTCAGCAGTTATGTCAGGTGTTGTGATGGGCTAGCAATGAATTGATCATTAGGAGTATTTATGTAGTCACAAAGTTTTGTGCCTCTTTATCCCATGTTTTCAAGCAAATTTTTGATACTATTTTTATGTGTTTTAACGAGAAACTAAAAAGAAATACTAAAATAAGACATAGAAAATTATTTTGAAAATCTAAAGGAGAAACCAAATATAACAGTGGTGCAAGCTCCCCAAGCTTAGATGTTTATACAAGGTTGATGAAGATGTTGATGTGATGTCCCTCTTCGCAACTACGGTGCCAGAAGATGTTCTAGCAGTGACTGTGAGGATTAACGACACTACAACCAAAGTGATGTAGCTTCTTACAATTCCCCGGCAGTGGCGTCAGAAAATTGTACTTGATGATGGTTGATGATGTCACCAAATATCGCTAGATGGAAACAACTCTATGTCCACCAATTTGTTGGGACTCCAAGTGCAGAATGTTGTAGCAAGCGTCTTTTCCCCACAATGGCGAATCGAGGGTTTATATTGAACTCTCGGGGAATCGGCTTAGGAGCTGAATTCTTCCTTCTCCTCTTCTAGCAACCAGCAAAATAAAGTTCTTGTCTTGTGTCCCCAACTCCTCCGTATGGTTGTCAAGCACGAGGTTTTGGATTAGTAATAGGAAATACAATGATAAAAATAAAGTGGAGTAAACAACTTAAGTAAACTAGAACAAAGCAAATAAAGGCTAGTGGTATTTGGCTTGTGTGTGTGTGTGTATGTAGAGATAGTATTTTTTGTATTATTGGATTAAATAACAGTAGAAAATGTAAAGCAAGGTAAAAGTGTTGGAAAGGTTTTTATAATGATTTAAAATGGACCGAGGTTGATGGGTTCACTTGTCTACTCTCTTTTTAAGTTCTTGAAAGAGCATTTCATGATCTCTAATATTTTGTGTGTTTGACGACAACTTCGGTGATCGTTTAATATGCTGCTAAGTGTTGCAGAGAAAGTACTTAACTAATTATAGACGGGATAGTCCCCGAGAAGCAAATATGAAGGTAACCAGTTTTCCCTGGTTGTGCCAAATCTGGGCGGCACTACCGTTGGTCTGAGCGGTAATGCTGTTTGGACTGGCGGTAGTGCCTCCGCCCCTGGCGGCACTTGAAATCGGGATTCTCTTTTGGGAGGTACTACCGCCGGTGCGGCCGGCACTTCCGCTAGGAGTGGTGGAACCTCCGATGGAACTAGCGGCACTGCCGCTGTCCTCTGGTGGTAGTGTCGTCCCTGATCATCTGTGTCGACTGTCTCTAGACTTCCTGCCAGGAACGGTACTGCCGCCCGTTTTCGGCGGTAGTGCCGCTGAAGACGCTCCAACGGTTAGAATCAGCTGGGTGGTATAAATAGGACCTTTCACCTACCTTGGAAAGTTTCTCGAACCCTCAAGACTTCTTCCACCATTGTTGAGCCACCAAGAACACGAAAATCATCAGATCTCCTCCCTCAACCACCCAAATCTCTTGAGCTTTGGAGAATCGAAGGAGAAGACCCCGATCTACATCTTCACCAAAGCAATTTGCATTTCCCCCTTTTTTTTCTTGAGGCCCCTTTTCTAGTGTTCCATTTGGAAACCCTAGTTGTTTGTGGTTGATTTGTTCTTGTTGTTGTTGTTGTGTTGTTACATATATGGGGAGGCTCCAATTCGGTTGTGTGTGTGTGCCCCAAGAACCTTGTAAAGGCCCGGTTTCCGCCTTGAGGAAATTCCTTAGTGGACAAGTGGGCTAGGCCTTTGTGGCGTTGCTCACATGAGACCTGGGTAAGGCCTTCGTGCCGTTGGTTAGGCCTTTGTAGCGACCACACCCCTCCAAACGTAGATGTACTTCCCTTCAAAAGGAATGAACTACGGGAATCATCTCTGTATCTCCGCGTGCTCCACTCTTGGTTACCTCTATCCTTGATTGAGCCTTTATATCTTGTCTAGCTATATCTTGCTTAGTTGTATATCTTGTCATCTAGGTAAATTCACATAGTTGCATATCTAGATAATTTACCTTTATGTCAATCCTAAATTGAAAAAGAACCAAAAATTTGGGTAGCACCTAATCACCCCCCTCTAGGTGCGACATACAATACTTTCAGTTGTAGTGGACACTAACAATCCATTAATGGCATAATATTGGTTGAACTTCAATATGTGCTGGATAAACATTCATATGGGCATTATGTCCTAACATAGAGATGATGCAAAACATCTCTCTTATACTCCTCAAGAAAGGGAAAACTCCAAGCTATCTTGAATTAAAAATCAACAGAGTATAGTCTTAAGTAATATGGCATAATTTTTGAATATCAAATATGATACCTTGAGCAAACAAAATTATCACAAAGTCACATGATAAACATAGCACATGTATATATTCACTTTATCTCTAGTGAGGCAGCAAAAGAAAGGTAAATACCATAGTAGATCATGAATTTGTTGTCACTATTCAATCACTACCACCATGCTACTCCATCTAAACACACTTCTCCCCACACATGTTCTTGCATAGAAGTTGGATCAGAACAAGCAGTTAAGCATGGGGTACATGATATGCATCTATCAGGACATCTTACACATAATAGATTCCAATCTCATATATCAATATGATAGAATAAATATTCACCACATATGAATTACATATATGACCGTAATCATATTGGGCAGCTCATATGGTACTACAATCTATGAAGAATGAGAGAGAGAGAGAGTTAGAGATA
This sequence comes from Lolium rigidum, assembly GCF_022539505.1. NCBI lineage: Eukaryota > Viridiplantae > Streptophyta > Magnoliopsida > Poales > Poaceae > Lolium > Lolium rigidum. Next base: position 27,078,599 of record NC_061510.1, on the reverse strand, counting down.
TAGCTACTGCCAAAAACCCATAGTCTAGAGGTGGACTACTCCCTCTTAATCATGGTGATGATGGTGGAGATGTTGGAGAAGGTGGATATACCTCTGGCGGTGACTCCGACGGAGTTCTCCCACCAATCTTCACTGGTTCTGGCTTTGTTTCGGTGTTTCTGTGATTCCACCACGCTCTCCTCGAGGAAGCCTCGGGAAGTCCTATATATAGGGTTTTTTAAGGTCAAAAAAAGTTCATGTGCGAAAGAATTAAGCGAATCGGACGCCGAGGAGGAAAAGAGAGAGGGGTGGCGCGCCCACCCTACCTGGGCACGCCACTAGCCCTCTTTTGGTCCTCATGGCCCATCTCATGAGGTCCAAGCAATTCAGATGCTTCTATTGATGAAATATTGATATCCCCGAAACTATAGCTCAACTTGACTTCGTTAAGGTCCCTGAAAGTCAAAAATAAATAAAACAAGGTTTTCCTATGTTGCAGAGGTATAACCCAAATAAAGGGGATCATTGGTAAATCACCAAAAATAAATAAAAACACATGGATATAACATCATATATGTTGCAAATATATGGGAATATGTGTCAACAAACTACAAAGTTCATGCATGCATTTTACATGCATCAACATCTAATAAAAGAGGTTTGTTTGTTATGAGTTGAAAAAACTTTTATGATCATGAGCATGGCTATGCTAACAACAAAGAGCGTGGATTATTTGGCTGAAAATTTGGAATGAATAGATCCAAGTCATTGACATGCTATGAGACATTATTATAGTTAATAGAAAATATGTTAAATTGTTTAATTATGTAAAATTCCCTTAACCATGAGAATATTATGGTGGCTCGTATCGGAGGGTATGCTTTGATGTTATCCACCCTCACCGGTTAACCCTGAGTGTTCAAAAGGTTAAGGCTCAGGTATATGTGAAGATATAGAAAGATTAATGATTCAAGACTGGGAATTGTTCCTCCTGACAAATGATAGATATGAACTTGGCCCTCTCGATATTGTGATATCAAGTAAAATATATGCGCAAAAACATTGTGATAGTGATCATAGGATAACATCAATATTCTTGAAACGAGAAAAAAGAGAATTGGTACCAGATCGAGGATAACATGTATAGTAATCAAAGAGTTTTGATCATGGGAATACCAAGTCTCACGTTGGGTTATCAATATATCGTGTAACAAAGGTTTGTTAAGTTCCAACTATGCAAAGGAGCCAATGTGAATGTCTAGATCCCAACATTGGTTATTGATTCGAAGGTGTTCGGACACATCACTCACTATATTGAACATGTTGGGTCCCACGTTTAAGGTTGCACAACCTGTTGTGAGAGTTATATTTTTGGTATGTGGTTGAGAGAAGCTGTCCGGAATAATTTCGATAGCTCTTTAGTTGTTCCCGAGATTTTTTGACTAAGAGAGAAAAACTTCCGGAGTCAGTATGAGCAGGTCATAGCTGACTCAGGGTAACATCAGAAGTGTTCCAAGGTATATGGAATTATTTCTGGGATCATTTCAGTGATATTTCATATAGGGGAACACTTGTTTTGGTGAAATATGGAAGTGTCCGGAGGACACCCGAAGAAGAGAGGGAAGAGTTCCAGTGGATAGAGAGAAGGTGATCGGCCAAGGCCACCAGGGCTATAGGGAGCCCGCCAACGCCCCTCCCCTTGGCCTCCGTCTGGAGGGTGTGCCTTAGGTTTGGGGTGGCCGACCCACCCCTTATAGAACCGACCTAGGGAGGGGAGACGATCAGCCCTAGGCACCTCAAGGGTGGTGGATGCCCCCTTCCCAAGTTGGTGCCCCCTCTTCCACCTATAAATAGATGTGCCCCTCACCTTAAGTAGTGTGAAAATTCCTCGGAGTATCTCTTGGCCCTTTGGTTGGTCGTGTCAATATCTCTCCATCTCCACATATGTCGAAAGGATGCACCACTCTCGCCTCGTAGCCTAGCCCTAGACGGTGAAGCCCTCGCGGATTGTACCTCTGAACGTGTGGACTACATCGAGGAATCGTCCATTCGACTCTTCGAGCAAGGAGGAGATATCCTCGCGATTGGGAGTTATCTCCTAGCTGTGGGGATTGCCTGGATGATCATCTTCATCGGGCTCTACCGCTTTAGTCAGTGAGATGATATCGATCAAATCCCGTTATTGCAACTACATAGAGTAGATCTTGTATGTTCGTATAGATGTAAATTTTTGAAAGACATGCACAATCTTGGAAGCTTTGCCCTATTATTGTTTCAACCATAGTGCTCTGCACTCTTGCCAGAATTTGGAAAGAGCGTGGGTTCCCCAAGAACCAGGACTACCGGGCCACTACTAGACTACTATTGGTCGGGACCCTAGCGGGCTTGGACATCCGCCAGACAGATACCGGTACAAGGTTGGTACTACCGTCGGTTGGGCCGGTACTACCACCTTAGCCAAGTGAAGAAGACTAAAGAAGTAGGGTGCCCCAGGTGTCGGTACTAATGCCCTTGACATACTTGTTTGTGGATTTTAGGTCCTTGACCATGTAATCCTTATACATAACTTACCCCTTCGCCTCTAGCTCTATATATAGCCCCTTGTGGCTCAGATCTAAGTTTAGACTAAGATTTAGATTAGACTTGAGCATGTGCTCCTTGCCTCCCATGTGGGAAACCTTCAAGACCACTCCATATATCTTCTTTAGGCTCTGTTTGGATGTTTGTATTGCTAGGCTTGACATTGCATTCGGTGTAATATCAATATCTTGAGATATTTGCAATGAGATTCAGTGTCAATATTTGTGTTTGGATGTTCATATATTGGTACCTAGAATTGATATCTCATGAATTCCAAACCATGTTTAGATGGTCAAAATGATGTATTGCATTTATATGAGAGTATGATCATGATACATGTTTGAAAATGATTTCTTGTGTAACTTTTGAATATGTATGAAAAGATTATATGCCATATAAATTAATGAAAGTCAAATAACTATTTACAGAAAACATTTTCCAAAAATATTTAAATAGGATGATGTCATCACGACATCATCATGAAGATAGCACAATGTTGGTCGAGCATCGATACAACGATAGAGAGTGCACGAAGATGAGAGACTAGTCGCGTTAGACGCACATCCTCACAAGGAGCACTTCAGTGGCCTTGAAGATGTTACGGGATGTCGGAGACGACGGATGGTGGCCGGACTTCGGTAAGGTGAGCACATTCTGATTCCTTCGTACGGGAATCTACATATGGCGAGGAGGTGCGGCGGAGCTTCTCGGAGGAGCAGAAGGTGGCTTGGAATGGCGGTTCTAAGAGCTCGCATAATATGGGGACAAAGATAGAGGAAGAGGATGTGGTGGAGTCCAAATAGGATAGAGGAGATGCAGAGCGACCCGGGGGTGCTCTTGGAAGGGTGGGATAGCGATGGCTAGAGAGCAGGATGGAGACGGCGGCGGGAGCATAGTGTGAGAGAGCGAGCGTTCACGTTCGGAGCAGATAGAACGAGGGAGACAGAGAAAAACGTTTCAGACTGAATGCCTCAAAATGTCTAGCTCCAAGCTGATTCATTCGGGAGCAGGCTGCATAGGTAAAAAAAAAGCTCCCCATTAATATTCAGCCCGAATGCACAACATCAATACCGAAGCCATCCATCTGAAATTGGGATATTCGTCCCTAAACAATGCTAATGCGCCATACCAAGCGTGAATACAAACGTCCAAACGTAGTGTTGTACATGGTGTTCCAAGCATTTGGTCTCTCCCTTGCTAGGATTTTAGTAGTGTTATGTCTATCCCTTTGGGATTCTACTTAGTTGCTACTCTCTCTTGCAAGTGATTCTACTAAGAGCATCTCCAGCGGACCAACCCAAATAAACGACTCAGATGGTCTGTTTCTGTCCGTTTGGGTCGTTCCGTGGACAAAATGTGTCTCACGGTCCGGCTGGCCCGGACAGCACGCCTAACAGCGCGACCCATTCGGTCCGCTAGCAATTTTGAAGATCTAGCGAGTTGTCCACTGCATTTCAAATAGAAACACAAAAACATAGCAATTAGCAAGCACAATTTGTGGCAAGCATATGCCATTGCCTTTCAGGCAGCATCAACTAGTGGCAAGTTCTCCCGAATTTGCAAAGTGAGACAATATCTTACAATTTATCTAAAAAGTGGAAAGTTCACCCAAAAAGTGGCTACTTTCACCCACATGGTAATCATCTATGCCAATGCCATTCAATCATCGCGAGCAAGGATCATCTTTTGCTTCTTCTCAATCCAAGTCCTTTGCACGTGATCGGAGATGGTGGCCAAGTCCGTGAGCATGATCCGGTTCTCCTCGGCCATGATCTTGGATTCGACCTCCAAGAGCCTAGACTTGGCCTTGGCATCCATGAGCCTTACCATGGCCTCGGCCTCGACGAGAATGGACTTCGCCCATGCCTCTTTCACCTCAAGAGCTCTCAGTTGAAGATCAACAAAGCTCTTGGTGGTTGCCTCTTCTCTTTGCGCCGTCTCTCTTCCCTCTCGACGATGGCATGCACGCTTGTCATACTCGACTCGACGCTCCTCCACCGTCATATCCTTGGTGGCCTTCTTCGGCTTCGCCCGCTTCTTCCCGACGGTGGCCGTGGCAGGCGTGGCGGTGGAATCCATCGCTTCTGCTGGCTTTCCCGCCGACCAAATTTCTATGGAATTATTTTTGGAGGCAATGTGTGCGCCACTGGCGGGAGGGACCATGGTATTCTAGGGAGGACAAGGGAGGATGCACTAATTGTCCAGCCCAAAGCATTAGCGTCTCAAATTTGGGGAACGGATGGATCGGTCCGCGCGAGTCAGTCCGTTTGGATCGCCCCGCTAGAGCATGCGTGGCGTATCCTCATGTCCGCACAGACCGTTTCGGATAACCCAGGACCATCTAGATCAGCCTGCTGGAGATGTCGTAAGGTCATGTCGATCTCTCACAGGTGATTCTACCTCAGGATCTCTGCCTCATGATTATGTGGGTTGGTGGATCCGGACCAACTAGAGCCTACTGGATTTGCATCGTGTTTGCGTGTGTATTCGTTTTTCGATGTGTTCATCGCCGTTCGTGTCTATTTCATGTCTATTCGTGAAGATCGGGCCACCTCCTGGAGGTTGCACCTCATCATAACCTCATTCTCAAAGTTTTGAACTTCACATGGCGTTTGTGCCTCTGATGTTTTCTAAAAACTGCACTTCAGATGCTCCCTTTAATAAGACGTTTTTGGCATGTTTGATGTTTCAGTGGTTTATTAAAATGTTCTACAAAAAGAGGTGGATGTGTCTTATGGGAGCATATACTCCCTTTATTTTCAAAGACATCGTAGACACATCTTACGGGAGCCCTAGGAGCACAATTGAATTCCCGGCCGACAGACCTATATCCACAACCTCAGTGAGTCAGTGTGCCAACCAATCAAGATCTACAACATTATGTTTGTTGTCCCTCTGCAATGCAAATCTAATGTGGAGATTCGTGGACCCCAATCTCATCTCTTATATCCATGAAGAAATTGCTCGATACGCACGAATGGTGACAAGACATACGGCAGCTAAAACTGTGCGAGCAAGGGGATAGACGGATGCAGATTCAGCGATGGGTGATAACATGAACGAGCACTACCTGGAGCGAGAAGAGCGTAGGTAAGAACTGAACCCATGATTCTTCTCCAATATAATTCCTGTCGGGATAGAACTGAGGAGAATCGAACTGAACTGCAGCATGCTGTTCGGCGTGTGGCACGACGGCAGCAGCAGCAGGGTGTCCAGCGGCTACCACGACTCAAGCTCCCCGGATACCTGGTACAGCTCCCCCGTGGCATCGGCGGTGGCGCCTAGCAGCAGGAGAGTCGCCGTCCCGGCGGGGAGTATCCGTGGCCGGAGGCTCAACGACAAGCTCTACGCCATCAGGAGCGTCGTCCCAAACATCACGAAGGTCAATCGTTCATCCTGCATATATATGCGTGCCTGTTTTGATTGTGAAATGTGCAAACTTGGGAAGACGCAGATGGACAAGGCGTCAATTGTCAAGGACGCCATCGAGTACGTACAGCAGCTGCAGGAGCAGGAACGACAGCTTCTCGCCGAGATGTCCATCGTCGAGTCAGCGGCGCCGGCGACGCACGGGCAGGTGCTTGCTACAGCAGAGCGCGGCGCCCAAGCTGTCGTCTTACCGGTTAGTTGCGCCCAACATGCCATGCCGCCGATGAAGAAAATGAGGAGCTTCATGTCATCCTCGACCGCCGCGACCCCGGCCTTCAACATGGTCACCACCTCGCGCCGGATCGAGGCTCTGGAGGTGAATGTGAACGTCCAACTTACAGATTCAACCAATAATTGTAATAACGACAAACAATCCGACGGCGATGCATGGTCCGATCTTGTCTGCTGCGTTTCCACCATCCATCGCCACGCGGCAGGGACAGTGACGACTCGGATCGATCTGATAAGTTACTTTTGGATGCAGGTGAAGGTGACGGGCGTTGGTGATAAGGTGTTGCTGGTGAGTGTCGCGTGCCGCCACCGAAAGGAGGCCATAGCCAAGGTGTGCCTCGCGTTCGACGGCCTCCGCCTTGACATCATCTCATCCAACGTCACATCAATATCCGGGACACTCAAGTACACCGCACTCGTGCAGGTAATTAACAGCATGATGTGTGTTTTACTCTCATGACCTATATTTGGAGCAAGAGCAAAGTCACAGGATTAAAGCAGGGTTAGTACTTAGAGCATCTCTTGCCGACCTCGGCTTGTTTGGGGTTTTGGATGAAAAAAAGGACTAGATATAACTTAAAACCGCAAATATTTTTTAGAGGGGGCGGTAAACACGGTCTCCCAACCCGAGGTGATCCTCATCCGTGCGAGGCGTTGGCACGAAGGATATTTTCCCTCCCCTTCGTTCCCACCTACCCGCCACCACGGCCGCAAATCCCCCCCCCCCCCCCCCCCGCCCGACACGGCCCTTTCTCCCCTTGCTGCGCCTCTCTAGTTGCCGCCATGGCCGCTTCGAACGCGCCAAAGGTTGCTGACCAGATCACGTCGGTCGAACCGGCCACTCCAGCCGCGCCTGCATCTCGATAAGCTCCCGGGTGACGGATCCGATAACGAGTGTGAGGAGATAGAGGTCGTGGTGTTGATCGATGGGGCGGTGCCGATGAAGGGTAAATAAGTGCGCACCTCGAACTACACCGACATCGAGGACGCAACATTTATAAAGGCTTGGGAGGCGGTGTCGCTCGATGTTGTGACCATCACCGATCAAACCGGGAAGAGCTATTGGCAAAGGATCGAAGACAAGTTCTGTTATGGTGCTGCTAGAGGGATGGCGCGAGAGGGCCAGCCGAGGGCCTTGCCCACGGCTGGTGGCAAGAGGGAAGGGATTTCCTTCTTAATTTTGCTTGATTAGATTGATACATCTCCTCTCCATATATAGAGAGGTTCACTTGACTCCCAAGCAAGACTTACTTGACCCCTAAGCAAACCATAAGACTAACGGGCCCAGGCCCATGACGTACTCTAACAAGTTCTTTCAATTCATGCCGTGTCTCGCCTATACGCACGTACTGCTCGCTCCAATGTCGTTGGGACTTCATCAAGAATGCTTGTAGCCGATGGACCGGTTGCATTGAGCAAGTGAGGAATGCTGACAAAGTGAGGAATGCCTCCATAGTGGCACCAATGTTGGCGATTGGACCGGTTTCATACTATGTATTGTGTGATTTTGCGTGTACATTGTTTCATCTTCATATGCTTATGCAGTGTTTTGCTTTTGCATTGAAGGATAGAATTGCAATGGAACGGTACAACCAAATGTCGGCTTCAAAAGGAAAACCTTTTTTGATTCACCATTGCTTCGAGTTACTTGAGCATAGTGAAAAATTGAAGTTGAGAGAACAAGAAGCACCATCGGTGAGGGGGTCATTTGTCCAATTGGAAAATGATGAGCATGATGAGTTCACAACCAAGAAGAACAAGGAAAGGCCAGATGGCACCATCATGGCAAAAGATAGGATTAGAAAGCAAGCTGAGGCATCTACTTTGAGGGACAAGGTTGATGAGATGGTGAAGTCCAAGAAACATTTCTTCGACGAGACCTTGGAGGCAAAAATGGCGATGATGGAGAGGAAAAGCCAAGAGAAACAAGTGAAGTGGTTCCGAGAAGATGCGAAGCGCAAGGCCGATATGTAGGAGATAAGTGCAAGTGTGGACGAGAAGCGTGCCATGGCGGAGCTTATTGGGGAGGATGTGATGACCCAGCGTACCACTGCATGGTGTAGTACACAAGTCGTTGACATAACACAAGTGAAACACCGTTCCACCCATATTACATCTCTCAGAGTGGTACAACAGAAACATATGCGAGTCCAAGGTATGTCTATAGAAGTACACCCGAGTCTGTTTACATAAGATCAACACAACCTCCTACTTTACAGGTGAGGTAAAACTTCAAATAAAGCTCCGGAAGAACGACTCGTAATCTATATTATTGCTAACTCAAGTTCAAGAGCTACTTGGCTTGCTATAGAAATCTAGCTACTTAGGTGCTAGGATTAGGGAAAGGTTCCCTTCTATTACTAGTCTAGGTTTCCATTATAGCTGATGCAGAAGTTGACTTCATTGACTTCTTTGATTGGATTCTTCATCTCGTTGCAGTTGACTCCTTTGTCTTCGAGTTCCACGGTAGTTTCTCCTTCGGTTCCTTGCTCTAAGAAGGGGGTTCAAACGAGATAGAATGAGTACGAGCGTACTCGGCAAGTTCATATTAGGAAATATGTGTATCATGCACTAGCTACGGCCATAGACCGGAAAGTCATAGGCCAATGCGGGTTTTCATAATCATTTCTTCAAAAGGTTTATTTTATTCGAAAACTATGCCCGTCGGTCTTCACAGGTTGACCGGAACTTCATGGAGTTCCTTTCCTCGCCGCGTTCGCAGCTCCCTTCCCGAACAGGGAGTGACGAGTCACAATTCGGTATCCTCTCGCAGAGGTGCGTTACTTTTCCCATAAGAGACCTTATCCTTGTTGCCAACCGGGCGTATACTTTCCCGTCCACACTTCCTTTGGTGTGAGGCCAGGTGTAAGATCCAAGTCCACACCGCCTTCTCCGCGATCGCAAACCCACCCTTTTGTCCGACCCTACACCTCCGAGTAGACTTCCCCGATAATACGGCTTTACTCATGGTGTACTCCGGACAATCCTTCATAGATCGGAAGAGATTAACATCACCAATGGATGGGGATTTAAAAGGATTTCCCAACCTATTGCGGCAGTGCCTCCAAGCACCCCACCGTCTCTCCGATCCGTTGGCGTGCGAAGGGAAAAGATACAACTGACTTCCCGCGAGCCATTATAGATCTTATGGTCAACGCGATATGTACGGCGCTAGAATCACTGGACGGCATTGGTAATTTAATCCTAGGGTGATATAACCCATTGCAATGGAACCTCCACCATATCAACACATACCATGGTTCCATTGCCCACCACATAGTCATATTCATAATTGTAAAATAATACTTTGCTTTTTAATGCATGAGTGATAAGTATAGTACTTTGCATATAATTTGATAAAAATAATCAAATGACATGAGCAAGTGATGAACTTGCCTTTCTTGACTCGCAAGATTATGCAGGCAAAAGCTTCGATACGTGATAACTCCAAATTCGAAATACCATCATCGTCCGGTAAGGACAATGTTTAAAGAACCGGCAAAGATGCTATAATGCATAGTATGAGATGCAATCGCCCGAGCGTAAGCTAACCTTGATGATTTAAGATATGTGAGTTGTAAAGATTCCTTTAGGGTTGGTTGCACTTTTAGAATGGTTCTCAAACAAGGTTCTTATTAGGGTTTGGTTATATTAGCATCATAATCAAGTGATATAAGACATCATAACAATCATACACATAAAGAATAGTAGTGGAATAATATGTGAAGAACAGTTGTCAATTTTAAGTTCTACAGGACATGGTTGATGATTACTTCTATTATACTTCAAAAGAATAACTTTTGAAGAACATGTTAATTAAGAATTAATGAGTATTTCAAAGAAGGATTGGGGCTTCTAAGGTTTGATTAGCATTTGTACTTCAAAAGAATAACTTTTGAAGAACAAGGTTAAATAAGAACAAGAACTACTATACATAGGAGCTAAGTGCTATTAGGGTTTACTAATAGGACTGGTTGGTGCTTAAGTAGAAGTGATCTACATGTAGCAAGTATTAGTAGGTTTATTACTATAGTTTCTCCTAAGCATCATATCAAAGGATGGTTATCAAGGTGTTGCTATGATTTAGGGTTTACTATGACTTCATATTTGCTTTACCAAATAATCTCTAATAGTTTCTAAGCTAAGTGGTTTATCATTTCCTAAGTAAGGTTTAGTTGAATAGGAACATGTGATGTGATTTGCTACACAAAGTTGATACTAGGGTTTATCATTATGGTTCTACTAGGGTTTAATGATTGAGGTTGATCCTCATGGTATGGTATATAAGAGTTGTGATCAATGTACTAATTCAATTAACAAGTTAGGGTTTCTACCTAGGTGACATTAGTGGATCATATAGGTTTTAATTAAGAATAGGAACATGAAATGATAATCTCATGTGACTTGGTTTTATGCGGGTGGATCATAAACATGCATTCATTGGTTACCTATCAAGGTTCTACATGTAGAGTTGAGGTGGCTATGATCACATGGGCTAAACCCCTAGGGTTTTAGGTTTGCAACTACTATGGATGAACACATGGAATAATGAGTTCAAGGTTCTTATTCAAATTGAAACTAGGGTTTCTAAATTATGGTACATCTCCTAAAATGATGATTGGAAATATAAGTGTGGTAACTAATTACTTTGAAGCATAATTAGTAATGGTTTGGCATTTTATTAATTTACACAAGACTTAATAATTAGAATAACTCCTATTTTAGTTTAATTAAGAATCGGGGTTTAATAATTGTTATTAGGGTTTAAAATAATTAACTTGTTATCTAAAGATGTTTAAGTAAATAAGTTTTGATTTACCAAAATAATATTGGCTTATAATATTTTCTTGAGTTATCACTTATTTAAAGAAATAGAAAATAGTAATTTGCAATTAGGGTTTATGAATTACCACTAATAATTAAGTTAATGCAAATATGGTAAATAAAATTAATCCTAACATTTTACTTAGTTACTGAATAGTTAAAATTTAAGTTTGAAACTTCATTAATTATTGAATTCAAATTGTATTTTAAATAATTGAAATGATATAATTAATAAGGATAAAAATAAGTGAATTTTTATTTTGACACACATTTTTGTTTTATATTTTATTTGAATAGATTTTATTTTTGTGAACATTTTGATATATTATTTATATTTTTCTGAATTGAAATGGATTTTATAAAATTTTGCCAAGTTTCGGTATTTTACTCGGAATTTGAAATTAAATGAAAATACTAAACATACCGAGCTAACCCTACCCTCACTCACCGACTCGTGGGGTCGATGATCGGGTCCATTGCCACGCGGGCAACGACCAAGTCAACATGTGCGGGGAGCCCACGGCCACGTCATCTTTACCGGCGGCTTGACGCCGGCGGTCGACGAAGACGGCGCCGCCGCTACAAGGCACCCCGGATGCGCGGTTTGTATCAATCGAACGAGAAGAAGACGAGGAACCTTATGGTGGTGGTGGAATCGGCTAGTAGTCGCCGGAACTTCGTCGGAATTCATGACCCGCGGCGGTGCTCTCCGGCGAACTCCCAATCGTGAGCCACGGATGCTTCTAGGAAACGAAAGTAGGTTCTAAAGACGTGTATGCTCACCCTGAACACGTTGGTGTGGTCGGCGACGACGATTGCCGCCGGAGTTGAGCTCAATTTCACGGTTACCGGCGATGTACCGAGAAAGGGGAAACCGAAATTGACGTTGTCCGCAGCTCCCCTTGACGATTGCTTGTACCCGGACGCTTCCCTCGACGTGGCGCACCTCCTCGACCATGCGCCGGAGGCCGAGGTGGCTCGTGCCGCCGTGTTCATCATCAACGCCGGCGACGGAGCGTGGAAGAACACGAGATATAGAGGGCTACCGAGAGAGGATGGATGGGCGTCGAGGTATTAGGGTTTCCCGGAGAAGCTCTTGGCCTATTTATAGAGCTTGGCGAGGGCAAATGAGGAAGTTCACCGCCGGCGACGGCCGAGATGTTGCGGTGACATTGTTACCGCAAACGAGCACGAATCGGGACGCATTTGGATAGGCTCGGACGCGAAGAGGATTGGACGCGGTTCCGAGATGATGGGCAAGGTCCGAGCAATCCTTATCGTCGGTGAGGACGTGGCCAAGCTCCTCCTCCGCGCTCGTCGTCTCCGGAGAAGAAGAAGAAGGAGACGACCTGCCTCGCACGATTTTTGACGCAACCGAAACGGTATGGTGGGTTGGTTTCGTTCATGGGCTGGGCTACGTCGTGGGCTGCTGTTAGGCTTCGGTCGGAGAGGTGCTGGGCTGCGACGGTCCAGGTAAGTTTCCCTCCTTTTCTCATTTCAAATTTTTGTTTTGCATTTTGTTTTCTCGGTTTGACTTTACTATTTGATTTCAAATTTGAACTCGGCTTATTTTGCGGGTTCAAAACTATTTGAATATCTATATCATTTTATGATAATACCCACTGCATTGTTTTGTTTTTAAACAACCATTTATAATGGATTAACTTTAGTTCTTATAAAGCACAAGTTAAAATTCAAATAGATATGAATTTTAGGGTTCAATTCAATTACTTTAAATTTAGGAATCAATTCTGTTTTAAAAGATCTAAAATTGATAACATGTGAATGGTGATCATATTATATTTTGCAAGTGCTTAACCATATTGATTATTCACATAGAATTTGGGTATAACTAGGGTTTAACAAATGGTAAAGGAAAATGGAATTGGGTTTATGATTTTATGTGAAGGATTATTTCTTAGGGTTTAAGAAGATGGTTATATAACCTCTATAATCATCAATCAAGCTTTGGCTTAAATTATTTAGGATGAATCCTATAATCCTCATAGTTAATTCAATTGCTCTTGTGGTGATTCTATTTTATAAAAAATACTATTTCATTTGGTTCCCAAAGCAAGTACTTGGAAAGCCAAATAGAATTGAATGTTTGTTTCACTCTACTCACCAAATGGCATTTAGTTTATAAGTGTATATGGATTGGTTTATACTTGTGATCCATGATACACAAGTTAGGACCTAATATTCTATGTGGTGTGAATTCTACTTGAGAGGTTTAGGGTTTTGCATAAGCTTCACTAAATTGAAGTGTTAATAGGCATGAGGTATGGCAGGGTTTTAATTATAATCCAAGCTAATCCATGGGTTGGAATTCAAATGTAGTTTAGGGTTTAAGTAGTGATCACCAATGTGATACACAACTAGGATTAGAATATGAGCATAAGCTTTGGTTATGTTTCACTAATGGAACATGGCTCTCATCTACAAGATTAAAGGTTGGTTTAAACAAGTAAGATGTAATACTACTCTAAAATTCTCTAGGATAGACATGGCTATGGTTAGCATCTATAATCTCTCTCACTTCTAAATATCTTGGAATATCCTAAGGTCCTACTCAAGATATGATGATATGATCCTCTAAATATATGGTTTGCCTAAGAATTCTACCTTGGTATCTTATGTAGCTTGTTCTTCAGGAAATCTGATAAACCTGCATCTTGTGGTATGCCTCCACCTCCTAGCTTCTTCATCTTGATCCTAGCTAATTCATATGGAGTGGCTCTATGTGTTTGTTCACATGTATCATGCTACAAGATGAGCAAAGGGATGAAGGGTGTGGCTCTATTTATAGGCTTGGGCAAGCTCTAGTATCATGACACATAGGTGGTGACTCTTGTGTTGGTTTGATGAGTAAGGTGCTTGGTTGTCATGCCCTCATCCATAGCAATCCTTTGAGCATGAGGTGGCATAACTTGGAAAGCAAGTCATGTAGATATTTTCATCACATGTGGCATGATCATTATCCTCTCATATGATTTATTTTTAGATAGCCAAGTGGCATTTGTTACTAAATATCTTGTGGATGGTTTTATTATTGTTGATGACTCACTATATCATATTGGATTGAATTTATATTATAATATTGATCAAAAGATCAAGGTTGAAGGTTATTTCTCAATTTTGGATAGTTGGGTTTGATTTCACCAAGGCATGATCATATGAGTTTCAAAATACTCATAGTTAGTTTTATTCAAATAGTTTGAACTATAATTTGGAATGTAAATGGATTTAGTTTTATGATATTCCATATACTTAATAAGTTATGATTTAAATAAGAATGTGTGGCTTTTATGCACTTTAGACCCTGTGATTTACCTTATTTATTAATAAGTTTAGAAGTGAATTAAATTACACACAAAAGTAGTTGCTAACTTTGAAGTGTTAATAAGTTAGTATTTGATTCTTAAAGAATGTGTTGTTGTAAGGAATGTCATGTTGAGATCCTTTATAAAATCTTATAGTTGACCCTTACTTAAGGTGTTGTTTGTTGTAAATCTACTTCTATTTGATCTAGCCCATAGATCAAATCATCTCTACCCAAAATAAGGTTTTAGCAAAGATCACGAGTGAAGTTTATAGCGCTTGACTTGATGATCTACTTCAATTCCAGCAAGTCAAGTGAAACTTCGATTCATCGTGGTAAGTTTTATTTGAAGCGCGAAAATTCCCCGCATTTTCTATGCATGAATGCAATGCACACTTTGGTGTTCTCTCATTTATTGCCTCTAAACCTGGGATATTACAGCCTCTCCCCCTTAAACTGAACTTCGTCCCGAAGTTCGAACGCTCTCATGTTTCGGAATGTTGAAATGTCTTGAACAGATCACCATCCTTCAACTCCATGGTGATCATACTAGATATAATTGGATATATCCCTTATCCAGATCCTTCCTGGAATCTTCTAATGATCGGCACTCGATATTTTCTTCAATTCTATGGTTTCTTCCAACACTCTAAGCTTATAGGCTTACTCTCCAAAGATTCTTGGCTTAGGACATCTTATTGAGTTAATGGACTTTACTAATGGCTATGGTGACATCTTCCTATTTGGGTACTCAAAGCTTGGTTCTACTAGCTGTGGTAATCCAGCTGCGGTGTAATATGGCACTATGGTGTACCAGCTGCGATGTTCAAACCTCGATTCTAAAGGATTCATTTAAAGCAGGGTATTGTTTTTCCTTACTACCATAACGAAAGTAATGGTACTTCGTAAGGTGTTTACAATAGGCATGGTCCTGGTGGTTTATTCCTACGAATGGATTAGACTCATTTAGTCCATCCAATCATGGCTTCTAGTTTATGCTAGTTACCTTTCTTTTGGTTTCTTTAGGTTCCATGAAAGGAATCTTTCTAATAGGCTTATGTTTTGGTATAGTCAAACCCTTCGGTCTTTTGTTTTCTTAGACTTTGATTGTCCTCCGACATCTTCTTCATCCAACTTCATTATCTTAAGCTTACTTAAGTTCTCTTGGTTTTGAGTAATTACAATTACCCACTCAAGTTAAGGTCTAACCCTTACTTCCTCGAGATATGAACCTTGGCTTCTGGTCTGACATCCTCCTGAGAGTACTTTGGTATGGATACATCCCAACAACCTTATAAAATAAGATTGGACTTCCTCTCAGTTCAGACCTTTTTCTCCGTCTATCATACTCCAAATAATATCTTAATACTTCTCCTTCAGCCTTCCTCTCCCCCTTGGAGTTTACTAATGATCTTCCAACTTCGTTTCTTCTAATCATTAACTCCAAGGTTATGTAGTTGGTTTAGGCCTGGTTTATATTTTGTACCTTTCGAAAGTCTCATCAAGAATTCTTTGTGGTGTATCCACACAGTTGTGGGTATCCATTATGAATCCTCCGGCTAAATATTTATTAGCTATGGAATACCAGCTGTGAAATACTAGCTGCGGAATCCCCTTTTCTTTTAGGGTAAAGAAATGTTCAGGCTGTGGGCTATCTGGTACCAGCTGCAGACTACCTAGTACCAGATGTGGCTTATTGGATACCAGCTGTGGCTATGTTATGGTTCTAGTCAATATCTACTTACCAGTTATGGCTACTAACATAGTTTTAGTTAAGATGTACCTCACTTCACATACTTTCTCTTCATGATTATCCTATATCAGCTGCGGTCTGATGATACCAGCTGCGACTTCACTTGATCTATTTTCCTTCTTCCAGGGTTTGTTTTGCAAGAAACCACTTGTTGACACTATGAAAATAGTATTGTAAGTGACTTCGCTTACATTCCCTTCTTCCAGAATGAATATAGCTCCACTTCTTCTGCTCCATATTCACTATTTTCCTCACTTTCATGATACTTCCATGTTGAAGTACTCCTTGATTAAGGATAAAAGTGAGTTTTGATTGGTCCTTCCTTCGGAGTATTGTGGTTACTTCCCATAACTTTACTTCCTTCTTCAAGTGAACCATCATCTTGACTTCAAAATCTTCAGATTTCGTCACTCCCTCACACGAGTACCTTTACCCTCTAGACCTATAACATCAAGTAAGAGCTTGATATTGCAACATGCATTTGCATATCAAAGTCAAACTTCATGTATGGATCTAGTCAATCAATGAAGATTCAATAAAATCCAAGAAGATTCAGCTTTGTGCTTATAATACACATCCTTATATGCCTGAATATAGTAGTTGGGTAAGACATCCCTAAACATCAGGTTCAGATGTGTAGTATATAACACCACATAAGATAGGTTTAGGTCGTGATACTTAGCACTTATACGTGAATTTCTACTATTTGTCTCAACATTTATCTTAATTGCACATTTGCAATGAGACAAACTTGAAACAAAATGGCTTGGGATAGTTGAAGTTAACCTAGTTTTCTTTGGAAGTACTAACAAAATAGTATACCCTATATGTGCTATTGAAGACTACCTCCTATAATACAATTATTTCTAATATGTTTACTCTAAACAAATGATTGTTTAGAATAAACCACCTATAACTCTAGGATTTCTCTATGTGATATGCTCTAAATAAGCCCTCTTTAAATTAAGGACTATGATTCTAACATACTTGGTACAGTTTCCAGGATTTTAAGGCCTAAGCTTTCGAACTATTCCCTAAATCCTTACTCCTTATCATTATTTTGTTATCGTACTTATGATGTTCTACTCCATCATACCATGATTCTCAAGTGAATCATATATGATTACCAACTTTATCATGAAAAGTAGAGTTGTATAACTCTTATCACTCTTCCTTACCTCCTATGATTGACTCATCATAGACATATACTACCTTATATAACTTATCTCCCTTACTTAACATCAGTCATTTGACATTTTTAATGACTCTTACTTAACTATAACTTGCATTGGTATACTTCTTCCAATAGGATATCTTCCTTATGGTTGTATCCTCCCTTTGGACTACCATGTATTGTATACCAACCGTGGTCTACTACCACCCATTATCTTAAGCTTCAATGGTGTTCTAATTATTTGGAATGAAGCAAGATAACTAATTAACCCTATTTAAGAAATATAGATAAGAAAGCTTGACTCAAGTGTGTCAGGATTATTCTCAAGTGAATACCCATCTCAAGTCAAAATAATAGTTGGTTTAACTAAGACAACTTCCTATAGACACTACCAAACCTATAGGTCTCCTTTAAAGGGTTTTAATCCTAGGGTCAAAGCATTTGCTCCGATACCGACTGTGATGACCCAGCGTACCACTCGCATGGTGTAGTACACAAGTCGTTGACATAACACAAGTGAAACACCGTTCCACCCATATTACATCTCTCGAGTGGTACAACGAAACATATGCGAGTCCAAGGTATGTCTATAGAAGTACACCCGAGTTGTTTACATAAGATCAACACAACCTCCTACTTTACAGGTGAGGTAAAACTTCAAATAAAGCTCCGGAAGAACGACTCGTAATCTATATTATTGCTAACTCAAGTTCAAGAGCTACTTGGCTTGCTATAGAAATCTAGCTACTTAGGTGCTAGGATTAGGGAAAGGTTCCCTTCTATTACTAGTCTAGGTTTCCATTATAGCTGATGCGAAGTTGACTCCATTGACTTCTTTGATTGGATTCTTCATCTCGTTGCAGTTGACTCCTTTGTCTTCGAGTTCCACGGTAGTTTCTCCTTCGGTTCCTTGCTCTAAGAAGGGGGTTCAAACGAGATAGAATGAGTACGAGCGTACTCAGCAAGTTCATATTAGGAAATATGTGTATCATGCACTAGCTACAGCCATAGACCGGAAAGTCATAGGCCAATGCAGGTTTTCATAATCATTTCTTCAAAAGGTTTATTTTATTCCGAAAACTATGCCCGTCGGTCTTCACGGAGTTGACCGGAACTTCATGGAGTTCCTTTCTGCCGCGTTCGCAGTTCCCTTCCGGAACAGGGAGTGACGATCACAATTCAGTATCCTCTCGCAGAGGTGCGTTACTTTTCCCATAAGAGACCTTATCCTTGTTGCCAACCAGGCGTATACTTTCCCGTCCACACTTCCTTTGGTGTGAGGCCGGTGTAAGATCCAAGTCCACACCGCCTTCTCCGCGACCGCAAACCCACCCTTTTGTCCGACCCTACACCTCCAGTAGACTTCCCCGATAATACGGCTTTACTCATGGTGTACTCCGGACAATCCTTCATAGATCGGAAGAGATTAACATCACCAATGGATGGGGATTTAAAAGGATTTCCCAACCTATTGCGGCGAGTGCCTCCAGCACCCCACCGTCTCTCCGATCCGTTGGCGTGCGAAGGGAAAAGATACAGCTGACTTCCCGCGAGCCATTATAGATCTTATGGTCAACGCGATATGTACGGCGCTAGAATCACTGGACGGCATTGGTAATTTAATCCTAGGGTGATATAACCCATTGCAATGGAACCTCCACCATATCAACACATACCATGGTTCCATTGCCCACCACATAGTCATATTCATAATTGTAAAATAATACTTTGCTTTTTAATGCATGAGTGATAAGTATAGTACTTTGCATATAATTTGATAAAAATAATCAAATGACATGAGCAAGTGATGAACTTGCCTTTCTTGACTGCAAGATTATGCAGGCAAAAGCTTCGATACGTGATAACTCCAAATTCTGAAATACCATCATCGTCCGGTAAGGACAATGTTTAAAGAACTGGCAAAGATGCTATAATGCATAGTATGAGATGCAATCGCCTCGAGCGTAAGCTAACCTTGATGATTTAAGATATGTGAGTTGTAAAGATTCCTTTAGGGTTGGTTGCACTTTTAGAATGGTTCTCAAACAAGGTTCTTATTAGGGTTTGGTTATATTAGCATCATAATCAAGTGATATAAGACATCATAACAATCATACACATAAAGAATAGTAGTGGAATAATATGTGAAGAACAGTTGTCAATTTTAAGTTCTACAGGACATGGTTGATGATTACTTCTATTATACTTCAAAAGAATAACTTTTGAAGAACATGTTAATTAAGAATTAATGAGTATTTCAAAGAAGGATTGGGGCTTCTAAGGTTTGATTAGCATTTGTACTTCAAAAGAATAACTTTTGAAGAACAAGGTTAAATAAGAACAAGAACTACTATACATAGGAGCTAAGTGCTATTAGGGTTTACTAATAGGACTGGTTGGTGCTTAAGTAGAAGTGATCTACATGTAGCAAGTATTAGTAGGTTTATTACTATAGTTTCTCCTAAGCATCATATCAAAGGATGGTTATCAAGGTGTTGCTATGATTTAGGGTTTACTATGACTTCATATTTGCTTTACCAAATAATCTCTAATAGTTTCTAAGCTAAGTGGTTTATCATTTCCTAAGTAAGGTTTAGTTGAATAGGAACATGTGATGTGATTTGCTACACAAAGTTGATACTAGGGTTTATCATTATGGTTCTACTAGGGTTTAATGATTGAGGTTGATCCTCATGGTATGGTATATAAGAGTTGTGATCAATGTACTAATTCAATTAACAAGTTAGGGTTTCTACCTAGGTGACATTAGTGGATCATATAGGTTTTAATTAAGAATAGGAACATGAAATGATAATCTCATGTGACTTGGTTTTATGCGGGTGGATCATAAACATGCATTCATTGGTTACCTATCAAGGTTCTACATGTAGAGTTGAGGTGGCTATGATCACATGGGCTAAACCCCTAGGGTTTTAGGTTTGCAACTACTATGGATGAACACATGGAATAATGAGTTCAAGGTTCTTATTCAAATTGAAACTAGGGTTTCTAAATTATGGTACATCTCCTAAAATGATGATTGGAAATATAAGTGTGGTAACTAATTACTTTGAAGCATAATTAGTAATGGTTTGGCATTTTATTAATTTACACAAGACTTAATAATTAGAATAACTCCTATTTTAGTTTAATTAAGAATCAGGGTTTAATAATTGTTATTAGGGTTTAAAATAATTAACTTGTTATCTAAAGATGTTTAAGTAAATAAGTTTTGATTTACCAAAATAATATTGGCTTATAATATTTTCTTGAGTTATCACTTATTTAAAGAAATAGAAAATAGTAATTTGCAATTAGGGTTTATGAATTACCACTAATAATTAAGTTAATGCAAATATGGTAAATAAAATTAATCCTAACATTTTACTTAGTTACTGAATAGTTAAAATTTAAGTTTGAAACTTCATTAATTATTGAATTCAAATTGTATTTTAAATAATTGAAATGATATAATTAATAAGGATAAAAATAAGTGAATTTTTATTTTGACACACATTTTTGTTTTATATTTTATTTGAATAGATTTTATTTTTGTGAACATTTTGATATATTATTTATATTTTTCTGAATTGAAATGGATTTTATAAAATTTTGCCAAGTTTCAGTATTTTACTCGGAATTTGAAATTAAATGAAAATACTAAACATACCGAGCTAACCCTACCCTCACTCACTGACTCGTGGGGTCGATGACTGGGTCCATTGCCACGCGGGCAACGACCAAGTCAACATGTGCGGGGAGCCCACGGCCACGTCATCTTTACCGGCGGCTTGACGCCGGCGGTCAGACGAAGACGGCGCTGCCGCTACAAGGCACCCCCGGATGCGCGGTTTGTATCAATCGAACGAGAAGAAGACGAGGAACCTTATGGTGGTGGTGGAATCGGCTAGTAGTCGCCGGAACTTCGTCGGAATTCATGACCCGCGGCGGTGCTCTCCGGCGAACTCCCAATCGTGAGCCACAGATGCTTCTAGGAAACGAAAGTAGGCTCTAAAGATGCGCAAGCTCACCGTGAACACGATGGTGTGGTCGGCGACGATGATTGCCGCCGGAGTTGAGCTCAATTTCACGGTTACCGGCGATGTACTGAGAAAGGGGAAACCGAAATTGACGTTGTCCAGAGCTCCCCTTGACGATTGCTTGTACCCAGACGCTTCCTCGACGTGGCGCACCTCCTCGACCATGCGCCGGAGGCTGAGGTGGCCTGTGCCGCCGTGTTCATCATCGACGCCGGCGACAGAGCGTGGAAGAACACGAGATATAGAGGGCTACTGAGAGAGGATGGATGGGCGTCGAGGTATTAGGGTTTCCTGGAGAAGCTCTTGGCCTATTTATAGAGCTTGGCGAGGGCAAATGAGGAAGTTCACCGCCGGCGACGGCCGAGATGTTGCGGTGACATTGTTACTGCAAACGAGCACGAATCGGGACGCATTTGGATAGGCTCGGACGCGAAGAGGATTGGACGCGGTTCCGAGATGATGGGCAAGGTCCGAGCAATCCTTATCGCTCGGTGAGGACGTGGCCAAGCTCCTCCTCCGCGCTCGTCGTCTCCGGGAGAAGAAGAAGAAGGAGACGACTCGCCTCGCACGATTTTTGACGCAACCGAAACGGTATGGTGGGTTGGTTTCGTTCATGGGCTGGGCTACGTCGTGGGCTGCTGTTAGGCTTCGGTCGGAGAGGTGCTGGGCTGCGACGGTCCAGGTAAGTTTCCCTCCTTTTCTCATTTCAAATTTTTGTTTTGCATTTTGTTTTCTGGTTTGACTTTACTATTTGATTTCAAATTTGAACTCTGGCTTATTTTGCAGGTTCAAAACTATTTGAATATCTATATCATTTTATGATAATACCCACTGCATTGTTTTGTTTTTAAACAACCATTTATAATGGATTAACTTTAGTTCTTATAAAGCACAAGTTAAAATTCAAATAGATATGAATTTTAGGGTTCAATTCAATTACTTTAAATTTAGGAATCAATTCTGTTTTAAAAGATCTAAAATTGATAACATGTGAATGGTGATCATATTATATTTTGCAAGTGCTTAACCATATTGATTATTCACATAGAATTTGGGTATAACTAGGGTTTAACAAATGGTAAAGGAAAATGGAATTGGGTTTATGATTTTATGTGAAGGATTATTTCTTAGGGTTTAAGAAGATGGTTATATAACCTCTATGATCATCAATCAAGCTTTGGCTTAAATTATTTAGGATAAATCCTATAATCCTCATAGTTAATTCAATTGCTCTTGTGGTGCTTCTATTTTATAAAAATACTATTTCATTTGGTTCCCAAAGCAAGTACTTGGAAAGCCAAATAGAATTGAATGTTTGTTTCACTCTACTCACCAAATGGCATTTAGTTTATAAGTGTATATGGATTGGTTTATACTTGTGATCCATGATACACAAGTTAGGACCTAATATTCTATGTGGTGTGAATTCTACTTGAGAGGTTTAGGGTTTTGCATAAGCTTCACTAAATTGAAGTGTTAATAGGCATGAGGTATGGCAGGGTTTTAATTATAATCCAAGCTAATCCATGGGTTGGAATTCAAATGTAGTTTAGGGTTTAAGTAGTGATCACCAATGTGATACACAACTAGGATTAGAATATGAGCATAAGCTTTGGTTATGTTTCACTAATGGAACATGGCTCTCATCTACAAGATTAAAGGTTGGTTTAAACAAGTAAGATGTAATACTACTCTAAAATTCTCTAGGATAGACATGGCTATGGTTAGCATCTATAATCTCTCTCACTTCTAAATATCTTGGAATATCCTAAGGTCCTACTCAAGATATGATGATATGATCCTCTAAATATATGGTTTGCCTAAGAATTCTACCTTGGTATCTTATGTAGCTTGTTCTTCAGGAAATCTGATAAACCCGCATCTTGTGGTATGCCTCCACCTCCTAGCTTCTTCATCTTGATCCTAGCTAATTCATATGGAGTGGCTCTATGTGTTTGTTCACATGTATCATGCTACAAGATGAGCAAAGGGATGAAGGGTGTGGCTCTATTTATAGGCTTGGGCAAGCTCTAGTATCATGACACATAGGTGGTGACTCTTGTGTTGGTTTGATGAGTAAGGTGCTTGGTTGTCATGCCCTCATCCATAGCAATCCTTTGAGCATGAGGTGGCATAACTTGGAAAGCAAGTCATGTAGATATTTTCATCACATGTGGCATGATCATTATCCTCTCATATGATTTATTTTTAGATAGCCAAGTGGCATTTGTTACTAAATATCTTGTGGATGGTTTTATTATTGTTGATGACTCACTATATCATATTGGATTGAATTTATATTATAATATTGATCAAAAGATCAAGGTTGAAGGTTATTTCTCAATTTTGGATAGTTGGGTTTGATTTCACCAAGGCATGATCATATGAGTTTCAAAATACTCATAGTTAGTTTTATTCAAATAGTTTGAACTATAATTTGGAATGTAAATGGATTTAGTTTTATGATATTCCATATACTTAATAAGTTATGATTTAAATAAGAATGTGTGGCTTTTATGCACTTTAGACCCTGTGATTTACCTTATTTATTAATAAGTTTAGAAGTGAATTAAATTACACACAAAAGTAGTTGCTAACTTTGAAGTGTTAATAAGTTAGTATTTGATTCTTAAAGAATGTGTTGTTGTAAGGAATGTCATGTTGAGATCCTTTATAAAATCTTATAGTTGACCCTTACTTAAGGTGTTGTTTGTTGTAAATCTACTTCTATTTGATCTAGCCCATAGATCAAATCATCTCTACCCAAAATAAGGTTTTAGCAAAGATCACAGATGAAGTTTATAGCGCTTGACTTGATGATCTACTTCAATTCCAGCAAGTCAAGTGAAACTTCAGTTACTGTGGTAAGTTTTATTTGAAGCGCGAAAATTCCCCGCATTTTCTATGCATGAATGCAATGCACACTTTGGTGTTCTCTCATTTATTGCCTCTAAACCTGGGATATTACAGAGGAGAACAAGACCATGACAATGGATCCATCCAACAAGGACGCCTTCACAAGAGAATGGTTGGAGATCAAGAGGATGGAGATCTTCCAAACGAGGAGAGAAATGGCGATGGTGCGTGCAACAGCTGCGGCTCGTCCAGCGGCTAGTGGCAGCGGTGGTGGTGGCAGCGGCGTGAACGGTGCGGCTTGATTCTTCATCGATCGGCCTCGCGACTTCTCTTTTGGTTTCCGACTAGTAGTGCGATGTGTTAAGCAGCTGATCGCGTAGATGAACAATGAATTTGGTGGTTTAAAAGATTGCTTAATGTTACATATTGTTGGATGTGTTCCAAAACATTTATAAAACCCTAATGTACGGTTTAGTTTGCAAAATTGGTGCGATTCTCCGCAGAGCGGACCCCGCATAGGCAAGCGGTGTAACCGCATGTTCGGGAATATGTGGTTATGCCGCTTGGCTATGTGGGGCCTACTCTACGAGAGCTTTTTTTTATCCACAATTCACGATTTCCGTGGCATGCAAACACGCAAATGCGGATTACGGTTTGAGGATCTGCTAAAGATACCCTTACAATCATAATAAAGTTTTGAAAAAATTGTAGTCAACTTTGTAGAATTTACGATCAATAATTTCAAGAATTGATATTATCAAGATTATCTATGTGATTACTCTATTATTATATCTGTAGTGTCCTCTTCATAATATATTAGTCTTGTAATATACGGCCGTGCGCATTCCCTTCGTTTCAGGGAAAAAAAGAAACATACTAATGCAAACTTGAACATTCATAGCCATAATTATTAGATTCCAAAATACTACTCCACCCGTCTCATGAAATACTAGATATATTAGATGCCAAATACTTCAGAGTGAAATAAAGGAAGTTAAGATAAATTTCATGAAACGGAGGAAGTACATAGAATTGTCTTTAACTTTTCTCTTGCAAATTGAAAAATAATGCACTCTGCTATTGATTCTAGTCGTAATGTCTTGTAATTGCTAAGTTTTTTTTTCACAGAAAGGGGAGATACGCCAAAGCGAAATGAAGGAAGTGATTGAGACTGCAATCGCCCAGGTTGATGCTATGAGTTACTAAGTAACCTTTGAATATTTAAACAATAAATCATGCATGTTTGTAAAAGCATTGCGAGTACAGACGATCGTGTACTCCGTAGTAACAGAACACTGTTGGGTGAAACTAAAAATAAATAGAAAAGTGTTCGCTCCATGTACGCTTGCAAAAAAAATGGTGCACAAATGTTCATTATTGTATTATATAAGCAGTAAATTGATAATGCTATATGCATCGATCGATCCACATACCGGCCGGGGTCTTTCCCCTTTACGAAGATTTTTTTATTAATACATTGGTCTATTGATGGCGTGTAACTCACACGTTCGTTGGGAACCCCAAGAGGAAGGTATGATGCGCACAGCAGCAAGTTTTTCCTCAGAAAGAAACCAAGGTTTATCGAACCAGGAGGAGCCAAGAAGCACGTTGAAGGTTGATGGCGGCGGGATGTAGTGCGGCGCAACACCAGGGATTCCGGCGCCAACGTGGAACCTGCACAACACAACCAAAGTACTTTGCCCCAACAAAACAGCGAGGTTGTCAATCTCACCGGCTTGCTGTAACAAAGGATTAGATGTATAGTGTGGATGATGATTGTTTGCAAAGAACAGTAAAGAACAATAGCAGCAGATTTGTATTTCAGATGTAAAGAATGGACCGGGGTCCACAGTTCACTAGAGGTGTCTCTCCCATAAGATAGCATGTTGGGTGAACAAATTACAGTCGGGCAATTGAGAAATAGAGAGGGCATAACAATGCACATACATGATATGATAAATATAGTGAGATTTAATTGAGCATTACGACAAAGTACATAGACCGCTATCCAGCATGCATCTATGCCTAAAAAGTCCACCTTCAGGTTATCATCCGAACCCCTTCCGATATTAAGTTGCAAAACAACAAACAATTGCATTAAGTATGGTGCGTAATGTAATCAATAACTACATCCTTAGACATAGCATCAATGTTTTATCCCTAGTGGCAACAAGCACATCCACAACCTTAGAACTTTCATCACTCGTCCCACATTTAATGGAGGCATGAACCCACTATCGAGCATAAATACTCCCTCTTGGAGTTAAGAGCAAAAACTTGGCCGCAGCCTCTACTAATAACGGAGAGCATGCAAGATCATAAACAACACATAGGTAATAGATTGATAATTAACATAACATAGTATTCTCTATCCATCGGATCCCGACAAACACAACATATAGTATTACAGATAGATGATCTTGATCATGTTAGGCAGCTCACAAGATCCAACAATGAAGCACAATGAGGAGAAGACAACCATCTAGCTACCGCTATGGACCCATAGTCCAGGGGTGAACTACTCACTCATCACTCCGGAGGCGACCATGGCGGTGAAGAGTCCTCCGGGAGATGAATCCCCTCTCCGGCAGGGTGCCGGAGGCGATCTCCGAATCCCCCGAGATGGGATTGGCGGCGGCGGCGTCTCGCAAGGTTTTCCGTATCGTGGCTCTCGGCACCGGGGGTTTCGCGACGGAGGCTTTAAGTAGGCGGAAGGGCAACGCGGGGGCCACACGAGGGCCCCACACGCCGTGGCCGCGCGGCCTAGGGCTCGGGCCGCGCCGCCCTATTGTGGCGGCGCCTCGTGGCCCCACTTCCTTTCCCCTCGGTCTTCCGGAAGCTTCGTGCAAAAATAGGACCCCGGGCGTTGATTTCGTCCAATTCCGAGAATATTTCCTTTGTAGGATTTCTGAAACCAAAAACAGCAGAAAACAAGAATTCGGCTCTTCGGCATCTCGTTAATAGGTTAGTGCCGGAAAATGCATAAATACGACATATAATGTGTATAAAACATGTAGATATCATCAATAATGTAGCATGGAACATAAAAATTATCGATACGTCGGAGACGTATCAGCATCCCTAAGCTTAGTTCTCGCTCGTCCCGAGCAGTGTAAACGATAACAAAGATAATTTCTGGAGTGACATGCCATCATAACCTTGATCATACTATTGTAAGCATATGTAATGAATGCAGCGATCAAAACAATGGTAATGACATGAGTAAACAAATGAATCATAAAGCAAAGACTTTTCATGAATAGTACTTCAAGACAAGCATCAATAAGTCTTGCATAAGAGTTAACTCATAAAGCAATAAATCAAAGTAAAGGTATTGAAGCAACACAAAGGAAGATTAAGTTTCAGCGGTTGCTTTCAACTTATAACATGTATATCTCATGGATAATTGTCAACATAGAGTAATATAACAAGTGCAATATGCAAGTATGTAGGAATCAATGCACAGTTCACACAAGTGTTTGCTTCTTGAGGTGGAGAGAGATAGGTGAACTGACTCAACATAAAAGTAAAAGAAAGATCCTTCAAAGAGGAAAAGCATCGATTGCTATATTTGTGCTAGAGCTTTTATTTTGAAAACATGAAACAATTTTGTCAACGGTAGTAATAAAGCATATGTATCATGTAAATTATATCTTACAAGTTGCAAGCCTCATGCATAGTATACTAATAGTGCCCGCACCTTGTCCTAATTAGCTTGGACTACCGGGATCATCGCAATACACATGTTTTAACCAAGTGTCACAAAGGGGTACCTCTATGCCGCATGTACAAAGGTCTAAGGAGAAAGCTCGCATTTTGGATTTCTCGCTTTTGATTATTCTCAACTTAGACATCCATACCGGGACAACATAGACAACAGATAATGGACTCCTCTTTAATGCATAAGCATGTAGCAACAATTAGTGTTCTCATATGAGATTGAGGATATATGTCCAAAACTGAAACTTCCACCATGATTCATGGCTTTAGTTAGCGGCCCAATGTTCTTCTCTAACAATATGCATGCTCTAACCATTAAAGTGGTAGATCTCTCTTGCTTCAGACAAGACGGATATGCATAGCAACTCACATGATATTCAACAAAGAGTAGTTGATGGCGTCCCCAGAAACATGGTTATCGCACAACAAGCAACTTAATAAGAGATAAAATGCATAAGTACATATTCAATACCACAATAGTTTTTAAGCTATTTGTCCCATGAGCTATATATTGTAAAGGTAGAGAATAGAAATTTTAAAGGTAGCACTCAAGCAATTTACTTTGGAATGGCGGAGAAATACCATGTAGTAGGTAGGTATGGTGGACACAAATGGCATAGTGGTTGGCTCAAGGATTTTGGATGCATGAGAAGTATTCCCTCTCGATACAAGGTTTAGGCTAGCAAGGTTTATTTGAAACAAACACAAGCATTGAACCGGTGCAGCAAAACTCACATAAAAAACATATTGTAAACATTATAAGACTCTACACCGTCTTCCTTGTTGTTCAAAACTCAATACTAGAAATTATCTAGACTTTTAGAGAGACCAAATATGCAAACCAAATTAGCAAGCTCTAGGTCTTTCTTCATTAATGGGTGCAAAGTATATGATGCAAGAGCTTAAACATGAGCACAACAATTGCCAAGTATCATATTATTCAAGACATTTTAGAATTACTACATGCAGCATTTCCCGATTCCAACCATATAACAATTTAACGAAGAAGATTCAACCTTCGCCATGAATACTATGAGTAAAGCCTAAGGACATATTTGTCCATATGCAACAACTGAACGTGTCTCTCTCCCACACAATGAATGCTAGGATCCATTTTATTCAAACAAAACAAAAATAAAAACAAACCGACGCTCCAAGCAAAGTACATAAGATGTGATGGAATAAAAATATAGTTTCAGGGAGGAACCCGATAATGTTGTCGATGAAGAAGGGGATGCCTTGGGCATCCCCAAGCTTAGACGCTTGAGTCTTCTTAGAATATGCAGGGGTGAACCACCGGGGCATCCCCAAGCTTAGAGTTTTCACTCTCCTTGATCATATTGCATCATTTCCCTCTCTTGATCCTTGAAAACTTCCTCCACACCAAACTCGAAACAACTCATTAGAGGGTTAGTGTACAATAAAAATTAACATGTTCAGAGGTGACACAATCATTCTTAACACTTCTGGACATTGCATAAAGCTACTGGACATTAATGGATCAAAGAAATTCATCCAACATAGCAAAAGAGGCAATGCGAAATAAAAAGGCAGAATCTGTCAAAACAGAACAGTCCGTAAAGATGGATTTTATTGAGGCACCAGACTTGCTCAAATGAAAATACCCAAATTGAATGAAAGTTGCGTACATATCTGAGGATCACGCACGTAAATTGGCATATTTTTCTGAGCTACCTACAGAGGGGCAGGTCGAAATTCGTGATAGCAAAGAAATCTGTTACTTGCGTAGTAATCCAAATCTAGTATGAACCTTACTATCAAAGACTTTACTTGGCACAACAATGCACAAAACTAAGATAAAGAGAGGTTGCTACAGTAGTAAACAACTTCCAAGACTCAAATATAAAACAAAAATATTGTAGTAAAAACATGGGTTGTCTCCCATAAGCGTTTTCTTTAACGCCTTTCAGCCTAGGCGCGTAAAGTGTATATCAAGTATTATCGAGAGACGAAGCATCAACATCATAATTTGTTCTAATAATAGAATCAAAAGGTAACTTCATTCTTTTTCTAGGGAAGTGTTCCATACCTTTCTTGAGAGAAAATTGATATTTAATATTACCTTCCTTCATATCAATAGTAGCACCAACGGTTCGAAGAAAAGGTCTTCCCAATATAATGGGGCAAGATGCATTGCATTCAATATCCAAGACAACAAAATCAACGGGGACAAGGTTATTGTTAACCATAATATGAACATTATCAACTCTCCCCAAAGGTTTCTTTTTAGCATTATCAGCGAGATTAACATCCAAATAACAATTTTTCAATGGTGGCAAGTCAAGCATATCATAGACTTTCTTAGGCATAACGGAAATACTTGCACCAAGATCACATAAAGCATTACAATCAAAATCATTGACCCTCATTTTAATGATGGGCTCCCAACCATCTTCTAACTTCCGAGGAATAGAGGTTTCAAGTTTTAGTTTCTCTTCTCTAGCTTTTATGAGAGCATTTGTAATATGTTTTGTAAAGGCCAAATTTATAGCACTAGCATTAGGACTCTTAGCAAGTTTTTGTAAGAACTTTATAACTTCAGAGATGTGACAATCATCAAAATTCAAACCATTATAATCTAAAGCAATGGGATCATCATCCCCAATGTTGGAAAAAATTTCAGCAGCTTTATCACAGGCAGTTTCAGCAGTTTTAGCAGTTTCAGGCAATTTTGCACGCTTTGCACTAGGAGTAGTAACATTGCCAACACCAATTATTTTACCATTGATAGTAGGAGGTGCAGCAACATGTGAGGAATCAACATTATTTGTGGTGGTAATAGTCCAAACTTTAGCTACATTATTCTCTTTAGCTAGTTTTTCATTTTCTTCTCTATCCCACCTAGCACGCAATTCGGCCATCAATCTTATATTCTCATTAATTCTAACTTAGATGGCATTTGCTGTAGTAACAATTTTATTTTCAGTATCCCTATTAGGCATAACTTTCGATTTCAAAAGATCAACATCAGAGGCAAGACTATCAACCTTAGAAGCGAGAATATCAATTTTATTGAGCTTTTCCTCAACAGATTTGTTAAAAGCAATTTGTGTACTAATAAATTCTTTAAGCATAGCTTCAAGTCCAGGGGGTGTGTTCCTATTATTGTTGTAAGAATTCCCATAAGAATTAGCATAACCGTTACCATTATTATAAGGATATGGCCTATAGTTATTACTAGAATTGTTCCGATAAGCATTGTTGTTGAAATTATTATTTTTAATGAAGTTTACATCAACATGTTCTTCTTGGGCAACCAATGAAACTAACGGAACATTATTAGGATCAACATTAGTCCTATCATTCACAAGCATAGACATAATAGCATCAATCTTATCATTCAAGGAAGAGGATTCTTCGACGTAATTTACCTTCTTACCTTGTGGAGCTCTTTCCGTGTGCCATTCGGAGTAATTAATCATCATATTATCAAGGAGCTTTGTTGCTTCACCAAGAGTGATGGACATAAAGGTACCTCCAGCAGCTGAATCCAATAAGTTCCGCGAAGAAAAGTTCAATCCCGCATAAAAGGTTTGGATGATCATCCAAGTAGTCACTCCATGGGTTGGGCAATTTTTAACCAAAGATTTCATTCTTTCCCAAGCTTGAGCAACATGTTCATTATCTAATTGCTTGAAATTCATTATGCTACTTCTCAAAGATATAATTTTAGCAGGGGGATAATATCTACCAATAAAAGCATCCTTGCATTTAGTCCATGAATCAATACTATTCTTAGGCAGTAGATAGCAACCAATTTTTAGCTCTTCCTCTTAATGAGAAAGGAAACAATTTTAATTTTATAATGTCACCATCTACATCTTTATACTTTTGCATTTCACACAATTCAACAAAGTTATTGAGATGGGCAGCAAGCATCATCGTAACTAACACCAGAAAATTGCTCTCTCATGACAAGATTCAAGTAAAGCAGGTTTAATTTCAAAGAATTCTGCTGTAGTAGCAGGTGGAGCAATAGGTGTGCATAAGAAATCATTATTATTTGTGGTTGTGAAGTCACACAACTTAGTATTTTCAGGAGTGGCCATTTTAGCAGTAGTAAATAAAGCAAACTAGATAAAGTAAATGCAAGTAAATAATTTTTTTGTGTTTTTGATATAGAGTGCAAGACAGTAAATAAAGTAAAGCTAGCAACTAATTTTTTTGTGTTTTGATATAATGCAGCAAACAAAGCAGTAAGTAAAATAAAGCAAGACAAAAACAAAGTAAAGAGATTGGATTGTGGAGACTCCCCTTGCAGCGTGTCTTGATCTCCCCGGCAACGGCGCCAGAAAAAGAGCTTGATGGCGTGTAACTCACACGTTCGTTGGGAACCCCAAGAGGAAGGTATGATGCGCACAGCAGCAAGTTTTCCCTCGTAAAGAAACCAAGGTTTATCGAACCAGGAGGAGCCAAGAAGCACGTTGAAGGTTGATGGCGGCGGGATGTAGTGCGGCGCAACACCAGGGATTCCGGCGCCAACGTGGAACCCGCACAACACAACCAAAGTACTTTGCCCCAACGAAACAAGCGAGGTTGTCAATCTCACCGGCTTGCCTGTAACAAAGGATTAGATGTATACTGTGGATGATGATTGTTTGCAAAGAACAGTAAAGAACAATAGCAAGCAGATTTGTATTTCAGATGTAAAGAATGGACCGGGGTCCACAGTTCACTAGAGGTGTCTCTCCCATAAGATAGCATGTTGGGTGAACAAATTACAGTCGGGCAATTGACAAATAGAGAGGGCATAACAATGCACATACATGATATGATAAATATAGTGAGATTTAATTGGGCATTACGACAAAGTACATAGACCGCTATCCAAGCATGCATCTATGCCTAAAAAGTCCACCTTCAGAGTTATCATCCGAACCCCTTCCAGTATTAAGTTGCAAAACAACAGTACAATTGCATTAAGTATGGTGCGTAATGTAATCAATAACTACATTCTTAGACATAGCATCAATGTTTTATCCCTAGTGGCAACAAGCACATCCACAACCTTAGAACTTTCTCCGTCACTCGTCCCGCATTTAATGGAGGCATGAACCCACTATCGAGCATAAATACTCCCTCTTGGAGTTAAGAGCAAAAACTTGGCCGAGCCTCTACTAATAACGGAGAGCATGCAAGATCATAAACAACACATAGGTAATAGATTGATAATTAACATAACATAGTATTCTCTATCCATCGGATCCCGACAAACACAACATATAGTATTACGGATAGATGATCTTGATCATGTTAGGCAGCTCACAAGATCCAACAATGAAGCACAATGAGGAGAAGACAACCATCTAGCTACCGCTATGGACCCATAGTCCAGGGGTGAACTACTCACTCATCACTCCGGAGGCGACCATGGCGGTGAAGAGTCCTCCGGGAGATGAATCCCCTCTCCGGCAGGGTGCCGGAGGCGATCTCCGGAATCCCCGAGATGGGATTGGCGGCGGCGGCGTCTCGATAAGGTTTTCCGTATCGTGGCTCTCGGTACCGGGGGTTTCGCGACGGAGGCTTTAAGTAGGCGGAAGGGCAACGCGGGGGCCACACGAGGGCCCCACACGCCGAGGCCGCGCGGCCTAGGGCCGGGCCGCGCCGCCCGTTGTGGCGGCGCCTCGTGGCCCCACTTCCTTTCCCCCTCGGTCTTCTGGAAGCTTCGTGCAAAAATAGGACCCTGGGCGTTGATTTCGTCCAATTCCGAGAATATTTCCTTTGTAGGATTTCTGAAACCAAAAACAGCAAAAAACAGCAGCTGGCTCTTCGGCATCTCGTTAATAGGTTAGTGCCGGAAAATGCATAAATATGACATATAATGTGTATAAAACATGTAGATATCATCAATAATGTAGCATGGAACATAAGAAATTATCGATACATCGGAGACGTATCATCTATTAATTCTGAAATTTTATTGCATATTTCCTCTTCCTGTGCCAACAGAAGTCAAGCCGCGAAAGTGCGTTCTTGAGATCCTCCTTGTAGCCTGTACTGATGGAGTTGATGTGCTCGACGTCATGTGAGATAGTTACAAGGACCGGAAGCCTAGCAAGGCCCGACTCGATTGGGGCCAGCGAGGTTATTCAGAGCTACTCTTCCCACGTCAAGGAGGCCTGACTCGATGGAAGAACACATTGGCACCATAGTGCTTAGCAAAGTGGACACCATTCCCGCGTCATGTTATGTTTTCAAGGTGGAGAGTACAACACCTGCAATGGACACTACGAGCGTGTTTGGTAGCCTGGGGCTCCTGGGAACATGGCCCTGGCAGGCCTGCCCCATCCAAAACGAACTTTGGGTCACGTTCTTCATTTTTTTTGGTAGCTTATCATGCCACTATTTGCATGGAGTGGGCAACTATCCCTTCTTGGTTATGTACGCTGCATACAAGTCGGTTTAGATCGAATGATGCAAATCAATCATGTTTGGTTTTATACATGAGGTTTCTCTGGTAACCTCTTCCGTTGGAGTGGTAAGGTTACCCAACAATTGGTAACTGAATACTAACCGCTACAAATATTCAGTTTATGGGGTGGTAATAGGAAAATCACCCTAACTAATAGTTACCATAATGGCCAATGCAGCACGAGTAAAGTAATTATAGCTTTAATCAAAGCATCCAGCTCCCACAATATTATAGACCATGGATCAACTTTAATCAAGTCCCACCTAATGGAGCGATATCAGACCACCTCCTAAAATATACATGATCTCCACCATCGGTAGAATCTTGATGAGCAACACTAATCAAAGTGCTTGCGTAGCCGGTGTTCTAACCAGACCCTCCTCTCAGTTCATGTCATCTTCGCATAGTCGCCACCTTTAGTTGTGTTGTCATCGAGGTAGTCTATTACCTTGAACAACAAGCATGTATCAAAGAGGTGGCCCTGATTAACGTACTTAGGTGTGAATATTGATAGCTTGAAATTTAGCACTATTTTACTGAGGTTTTTAAGTATACTATTACTTATATTATCACTTATTTCATGCTCCAGCTAGATACATGTATGCCTATTTTACATACTTACGAGTTCTTGTTCATTTTCATATGAGCTTCGCATATTTAGTAGTTTTAGTAGAATCTTATCATGTTTCCCATTTCTTTGACATGCATTCAGGTGTTATTGGAAATCATGGAAAAAGGAAGCAAAAGGGAGCAAAAGGGACAAAGAGGGCACAATGTGGGAGAATTACAGGCACCAGACTTAGCCATATGAGGTGTGGGAAAAATGTGATATTTTCCAACATCTTATATTTAAAGTCTAAGGCCATGGTGCTGTAGCCCTCGTCCATACGAGTTCAACGAGCTGAAGAACACCCACATCGGAGTT
Source organism: Lolium rigidum (assembly GCF_022539505.1). NCBI lineage: Eukaryota > Viridiplantae > Streptophyta > Magnoliopsida > Poales > Poaceae > Lolium > Lolium rigidum. The sequence goes on along the minus strand of NC_061510.1, from coordinate 27,043,333 downwards.
CGTATGAAGAAATGGCGTCCAGAATTCGAAAGCAACAGTAACTTTAGCGACCATCAGTACGGGCAGACCCGTTCGTACCGTACGGTCGTACTGGGCTCCGTCGGGTCCGTTTCGTCAAATGGAACAACATTTTTGAAGTCCCGATGGGCATATTCGGCTCCAGTCTCCATCGGTTCGCAAAACCGACCTTCAACGCCTATATAAAGAGGGGAGGGGGCAAGGAGAGGCACCACTTCATCATCCACGCCCTAGGGGTGGAGCCCTGCTGCTCCACCGCTGCCGCCGTCTGCATAGCTGCCGCCTCCATCACCATCCCACCAACACAGAAGAGGAGGAGGGGCTAGGATCTTGAAGGGCAACGCATCGATCTCCATCATCATCATCAACGTCTCCATCACCGATCCCCTTTGTCTACTTAGTTGTGATCCAAACTCTATTAGGATTTACACTTGTATGCAATTGTACCTTCATATTCATATTGCCATGATGTTGATCCCCTTCATGTATGAGTAGTCCCTTTGTTCTTGGGGAGATATGGAGAAACCCTAGTAATATTATGATGTGAAATAAAGATGTTTTATACCTTTGATCTATGAATGTGTGTTAGTTCTCTTCTTGATGTTATGTGAAGTGCACAATATAATATTTTCCTGGATAAGGAGGGAACTACCCTTTGAAGTGTGGTAGAGTGAATGGCGGGAAGTGACATTACCGTATCGGCTCTCTAACACATGGATGAGGGGGATAAGGAGGGATTTACTAAGCTCATATTGATAACCATGGGGTAAAAAACCTTAATAGCAATAGTCAATATGTGACTTGCAGAAGACTAGATGTTGTGGTTATTTACAGATGTGATGACCGATGGTTTTCTGTGCGCATCTTATTATGGAGCTCTTCCCACACATAGCTTGGCAAAGATATAGTTTATTCTAATCATAAGTAATAGCAATACTAGTGGTAGAACCTACACTTCTTGAGAACCCCTCAACCATACCACAAACACACTCTCAACACTCTCTAGCTCTCTCTAGCTCTTGGTTACATTAGTTTATTTCTTTGTTCTTATTTACTTTAGCTATCAACAAAAAACAAATTTTATATACTTTATCTTGGAATTAGAGTAACTTACAAGTACCCCTAGATAATAGTAACAAGGGGCATTAAGACCCTAACCAGTATCTCCTTGTGGTTCGATACTCTTATTTCGAAACTAGCTACAATCGATCTATGTTCTTGCAGTTATCAAATATCATCTTCATATTAGCATAATTCACTATGGGCTTGGTCACCAAATCAGCATGTTTTAGGTAGGTCTAAGATTGAGTAGACACTACGTTAGTGCGAGATCAACATGTAGGTTATGAACAAGTGAAACGGAAAAAAAAAGTTCCATGCTATCTTACCATGAGGTGATGCCACATGTTCTTAGAATCGTGGATCAGAAAGCATGTGTTTTCATTGCACCATGTGATGTCATCTTACTCTCTAATCTTGCATATTTGGTTCCACCTATTCTCCATTTCCTGACATGGCTGTAAAACTAAAGAGTGATCATTGTGATCCTACAGTTAAGAACACCATTGAAAATCTACTACATCTAGTTTTCTATGAAGCACGTGTGATATCTTACTCTACTCTTCATGAGCTCAAGAAGATTCCCAAACCATTGAAGGTTTGCGGGCATACATAACTCGGATCATGGATAGTATTGGAAGCCTGCATCTAGGACATGTAAATGTTCTACACCGAGGAAGCATACGGATCGGGGAGCTAACATGTGTGATCTCCTACGATACGTATGCAAGAACAATGTTAAGCATGATACACCTGCAAACAAACTCTACCAACTAACTACACGCATTTAGCACATGCTTACAGCTCTAAGTTGCAACATCAAAGGTTTGACCTTTATTAAAACCAAAGGTACATGATTCGGCATAGAAGTCGGAGAAGCCAACGGGGCCATTGATGACGTGCTCAGGGGGAGAAGAATGCAACACCATCATCGCGGTGCTTGAGGGAGAAGAAGGTAGGGCCATCATTGCCGTGCTTGAGGGAGAAAAAGGCGGACTTACATCGAAGACATTGAATCCCCACTTGGGTAAGCATGAAAATAGGTAGTACATAATCTAAATTGCTAGCAATAACTATGGTAATAACACAATCAGTACCAACAAGCACCATTAGATCCATACCGATCAATCCACATCTAGCACATGCTTATAAATCTAAGCTACAACTAGGGTTTGAGGTTCTTAGAACTACTCGAACAAAATCCAACACATAGGTTAGGAACAGAGGGAGAAGCCGGCAGGATGTCGACGGTCACCTCTGCCGGCGAGTGGATGAGCTTGAAGGGGATAAATGATGGGTTTGGATTTGAAGGCGACTGTGTCGCGCCTAGATAGAGGGGCAAACTTTCATTGGCGGTAAACAAATTTTCCCGCCACAAATTCGCAGCAGCGCACGAGCTCACACCATCTTCATGGATGGCTCTGCGGGAATACATCATAGGCATGAATTCGGGCTAAGGACACCAACCCGCACCATCTGATTCTATCTTCTGAGAATGCTTGCGACTAAATCTACATTGTGAAAGAGGTGAAAAGGGCACAATTCTCGATTGGGGGTATGAAAGCTCTAGCGTTGATGGCTTACATGATTTGTCTTTCAAAAAAATGTTGACATTTTATTGGTAATGTTCATGCAGGAAGTACTATTGGCTATAAACAGTAAGAAAACCCTCAAGGGTGAAATGACAAGATTATATAATTCATCCCTAAAGTGGAGACTCTGGAGAAGATCGCATAATATAGACCAATTGGTCTACGTAATGTGTTGTACAAAGTGATTTCTAAGATGATTGCATCAATGCTGAAAGTTATATTTGATGGGGTACTATTGCAAGTCCAAAGTGCTTTTGTATCTCGTAGATGAACAACTAGCAATATCATGTTAGCTTATGAGAGCATGGGTACAATCAAAAATAAGAAGATAGGGAAAAGAAGGATATTATGCAGTAAAATTAGACATGCATAAAGCTTATGACTGAGTGGAATGGATTTTCCTAGAAAAAGATGCTTACTCGCCTAGGTTTCCAAAGTGAGTTTGTTGATCTTATAATGGCATGTGTTGGGTCTGTGAAATATAAAGTGAGGTATAATGATCATGAGACAAACGGGTTTACACCTATTAGAGGTCTCTGTCAAAGAGATCCTCTATCAACTTATTTATTCTTAATTTGTGGAAAAAGATTGTCTAGTGTTTTGGCACATAGAGAGGAGGTTCGTGGCATATAAGGTGTTTAGGTATGCAGTAATGCACCATGAGTGTCTCATTTATTATTTTATGATTATTATCCAATACTTATAAAGGTAAATTTTACTAATGCAACCTCATCGAGACAAGTTTTGAAGCAATATTGTGCAATTTCAGGATTAATGGTTAGTGAAGCTTAATGCAATATTTCCGTTAGCCCTAATGTGAGAGTTGAGGCAAAGACACAAGTTTGTGACCAATTAAATATCATGAATGAAGAAAATTTTGACAAATATTCGGGCCTTCCTTCAATGGTTTGTCTTGACTGAACTGAAAGTTCCGTCTACCTGTTCGATCAAGCGGGTAATTGAACAATTTAAGGGTGGAAAGGAGAATTTGTTATCTTTGGGAGGCAAAGAAATTTTTTTGAAAGCCATTATATACAATCCATCATTGTTTATGGTGTGTATGTTTTTACGATCCCCAAACAACTTTTTTTTACCAGCAAACCGTAGGGGACACCCCCACACAGTAATTTTATTACATGTTAAAAAAACAAACAAAACAAGTCTCCAAGACCATAATAATTACAAATAAGGTTGAAAGAATCAACCCATCAAGAAAGAAAGAAAAGAAGACAACTAGAGGATTAATCTAGCGACATTGTCCAAGCTTTTAAGCAGTCTGCTTTGGATTTTTTAAGATGGTGGCATGTAGAATGAAGATCTCCCAAGAATTTGACTCTCCAGTAAGCAAAACTTGACCTTTTACCCTCAAAGATGAAACCATTCCTTTCTTTCCAGATATTCCATGTTGCATGTATGGTCATCTCTATGAAATTTGGGCCCTGGAAATCTTGCTTCTTAGTCATGAAAATATCACTCGTGGAGCTACCAGATTGCCACTATAACATAAATAAATTCCAATGTTTTCTAGCAAAAGGACAATCAAGAAAATGATGATATTTGTCCTATACGCAAGATAACCTGCACATCACACGGTCTGGTCCAGTATCAAAATGCCAATGCCGTATGATCATCATGTCTCGAATATTCCCTTCCGTCGAAGACGAGGGGGAGGAGGGGGTTTCTGCGGCGGTGCTCCATGGGAGGAGATGTGGCATCGGTGGTGGAAGCTGGGCGGCACGGCTGCTTGGTCGGGGCCTGATGCCCTTCGTCGGTAGCCATGGTGGAGTGGGTGGAGCGGTGGCGGCCTCCATCCCCGGCAGCGGTTCGGCGGTGGTACGTATGATCCACGCTGCCATCTTCTTCCCTGGTGCTCCGGCGGAGAGGGACTGGCGGTGTGGGGGCTGCTGGTCTTACTTTGTTTTGGTGGTAGTCCTCGGGTTTCTCGCAATCGAAGATGAAGATCTCCCGGTGGTCAGTTTGCTTTGATCTGGCTGGAGAGATGAGTTCCGGAAAGCTCCACCGGCGAATGGAACAGTGCATCTTTTGCATGGAGTTTGTTGGATCAGGTCGTATTCGGTCGCGCGCACCCATGTTTTTATTCCGACCATTTGGTTCCAGAGGGAGCGGCGCGAAGCTCTATTATGTGTTGACAGCAGATGACTTTTTGGTCCATGATGAAATCAGAACAAGGAATATCATGAAGGCCAGATTGGTGGACTGACTAGAGGAGGTTCGAGTCTCCGTGATGTTGAGGGACTTGCTTGGCGTTCCGGGCTCCACAACAGTGGTATGCAAGTGGGGGAGCAGCACAGGTGAAGTTCAGAGTCTTAACTTTCAGGGTGAAAACCTAAGGTCTGGCTTTACTAGTTGTGTCTAGCAATGACCTTGTTGAAGGCATTGTTTTGAGAGTGGGGACTATCTTCAGGATGAAAACCTAAGATCTTTGGTCGGGCGATGACGGCGCTGGTGCACTGTTCCTTTCTTGGAGGCGTCGCTTTTGGAGAGTCTGTATTTCAGGTGTTGTCACGGTGGTGGTTGTATTGTTGTTGCTATAGCGGGACTTTTATTTCTTATGTTTCTTTATTTTTTTAGTTGTGTGCATCCGTACTACCACTAGAGTGGGGTGTTGTTGTAGAAGCTGAGTGTAATTGGTATCTTTTGATATTAATATATTCTCTTTATCGAAAAAATGTCTCGAATATGGAACCTATCCATTAAGAAAAAAGAATATGGTGTTGAAATTCTGAAGCAACGCAACAATGCTCCACTGATTTTGTATCAGTGTGTGTAAACTGAATCTGGAGTTGAAACTCTTTTATAGAAATAAGAAGTTGACTACTTTTTGTTGGGTTGCTTGTGGCCTCAGAGAGTTTGCTCCGGTGGTAAAAAGGACGTACCCAGTGCTGAGAGCTCCCGCACTGTGCGGGATCTGGGGAAGGTATTAGTGGCAAACCTTATCCTCACGAAGTCGCATATGAGAAGACCAGCGACTCAAACCTGGGACCTCTCCCATAGTATAATAGCAGATCGATCTCGGGAAGCACATGATGAACGTGCAGCGTGTCTGGAAGATACCACACGTAGCTGGTTAGTGGTTAGCTCTATCGTCCTTTCACTCTTTCCAAAACATCAGGTGATGTTTTTTCCTCCTTTTTCATCACGGGTGCATGGGCGCATGGCTGTCACATGGCAACAACGTTATGTTGCTCAAAAGATCTATCGTTCCAGGAAACGTGTGAATTGCTCCCGTAGCATGGCAAGCAGGTGACCCTGCCAGTCGCTCGAGTCTTGAAGAATCTGATTCATATTCAGACTTTTTGAAGATGCCATATTCAGGCTCCGAATGCAAAGACAAGTTCAATGGCAACTTACTTATTTTTCTGCTGATTCAGAACGGTCACAAACGCTACACTGAGGTATGCAGTATTGCAGTTGGAGATCTCTACAAAAGACTTGTACCATCCCCTCCAGCTTTACAACAAAATGTCTCCACATTATTGCACCAGTTAAAAGGGCGCATCAAAATATACATCTGGGGGAGCTTCAGGAGACCCGGGCGACTCGCCTGCCTGTGTGGCCTCACAAGAGGGTTCCTCGCGAATAGGAGAAGCACTCATGCGTCACCAAACATCCACCGGCGTGCTCCTGCTCTAGGAAGTAGGGACGTCAAGAGAGATGCATTCCTTGTGTCGCCACTTCATCCAAGCTTCACTTCATAGCACTTCCTGCACAGAAGACACTTTCCTGCACAGAAGACGTGAGTATGTCGCTGTAAAATAGCAGGGAGTGCAGAAGTGGTGACAGAGCGCAGACATGTTCCGGATAAATGGGAGACTCACCGTTGGATCTATCATCTGCGAAACTACCAGCGACGTGCTCAAAATAATCTCGCCTTGCGTCTGCGTTGAAAAAAAGGGCAAAACGTAGGTTAACGACACATAGCTAAAAGCTAAAAGTAAACTACAGACATGGCTTGTAGAAGTCTGTGTGAAATACTTACCATGCTTCATACTTAAAGAAGGATCTTCCTTCTCTGTGTAGCCAACTACCTTTGCAGGATTTCCAACCGCCATGCTTTTGAACATAAGAAAAGTGTCAAGTCACTGAATTCAACATATAGCACGTAACAATCATGCCGTAGGACACGTCATGACCGAAGTGATAACTTAACATGCAACAAGCATGGAGGCAAATGCTAAGAAATTAAAAATGGACTTCTTAGGATAAGTCATTAGGATATGGTAAGGCATACTGAATTACAAAATTTAAGCTTCCATACGTACATATAAAAGAAATGCACATATCTTTTATACTTTAACATACCACTAATGAACTTATTAACTGCCAGAATATTATAGATCTGTGTCAGGCCGACCAGGTTACAAGGAAATATGTTCAAAATGAGAAAGGAATAAAATTACCAAGTGGTTCATAAGAGCATGATTCCACCAGCATTTCAGTTAGAGTGTTTTCAAACTGAACTTACTAATGAACATAGTTAGGCTTCGATGTCAAGCTAGTTGAAGGGAAATCAGATGACCATGAAAAGACAATATCCTATGGCACAATCAATTCCCCTTTTGTACGAAATGTGTCCATCTGGCAGCTCAGTTAGTAAGAAAATATATCCTAGACTGAACAACAGTTTTCAGATCATGCATTCTTTTTGTTTGTTCTCTTTCCAAGGAAATAGCATCGCAAATACGAAAAAAATATCATATGTTCATTGCAAGGTAGAAACCAAATTTGGCATTGCAGCATCATTATTTAAGAACATAAATTAACAGTCTAACTTCTAACCTGTGGGGAGGTACATCCTTTAAAACAAGGGAACCAGCTGCAATCATGGCCCCTTCGCCTACGCTTATGTTGCCGAGGATGGTAGCACCAGCTCCAAGAAGCGCTCCCTGACCGATCTTGGGGTGCCTATCCCCATGTTCCTTGCCAGTACCTCCAAGCGTAACACCCTGTATCAAAGGCCTGTTAAGGTGGTGAACTTCCATCCTTGCTATGGCTTTCCCTAATGAACAATTAGGAATCTTCTACTTTTTACCAAAAACAAAAACTAGCATAGGAACACACATATAGGGTAGCAATGTCATACTTATGGTATATAATCATGTCAGAAGCTATTAGAATATTGAACGAAAACATGCAGTTAAGAAAGCACAAAACAAGCACCCTTTTATGTTATCCTACCTTTATTTCTATTATCTGGTACAGCAAAAATTGACATGTTCCTCGATCCTATAAAATATTCAACTAATGCGAAAAGGATGATTTACAGTTGCAAAAAATAAAAAATAATAACCAAAAGAATAAAAAAAGGGTATGTGCTAATGTGCATAGATAGTTAGATACTTCATTATCGGAATCAGATCATCCATTCGTTTATCGTTTATTATTAAAAAACAAATGAAATAAATATTCAACTACTGAGGAAACTTTGAAACTATATCAACCAAGATATTGGAACAGAGCTAACAGTCAAGCAAGAAGGAAAAGAAGTTAAATTGTGGGCAGAACTACAAAAAATTGTATCGAAAAGCAGCGCTTTATGTCAAACTTAGAAGAAAAAAACTGGGTTATGCACTGCACCTGCATTAATGAAACCCAATTGCCAATAACTGCAGTTTCACCAATGACTAGACCTGTTCCATGATCCAACAATATCCCCTCCCCAATTTTGGCAGCTGCAGATTTAGCAATAAAGAATGTTTAGAGAACAAACCTAAGTACCAAATCATACCAAAATATAACAAAACAAACGAAATTATGATGAAAAAATCACTTCTCAAAAGTCAAAAAACAAACAACGTTTTTTTACTTTTTGAGCAATTCAGACCCCGCACCTTAAGCATCAGCTCAACATGAGGATGATTATAAGAACTTCATATACAAACTCATGAATAATACAATTACAGCCTCATATGTAAGGAAAACATGGGAAATGCTTTTATGCTCTCACAAAAGGTGAAAACCACAATTTAAGGGTCTAATTTGCAGCCAAAAGTTAATCCGCAACAACAAAACATGGGCAATAATTTTATGCTCTCACAAAAGGTGGAAAACACAATTTAAGGGTCTAATTTGCAATCACCAGTTTAATCCGCAACAAAAAAAAAACACTTATAATTAGTAGTTGTGTAATTAAGTTTGGGAGAGAACACTGTGTATCTACAGAACTGTTTCTGGTGACTATGAATCTACACAAAGACCAAACCTTTGTACAAATTAAGATGTTTGCTAGAATTAATTTAACATACATCTTTCCAGGCAGGAAAGCAACCAATCTATATGCACCCACTAGTAAACGCAACAAAACATATATCAGAAAAGGTAATAAGATAGGCCAAACATCATATGGGTGCATGCAAAACTCGTGTTAAACAGATTAGCAGGACATGCAAGACTTGATTTTGAACAGATATTATGACTCATCATGATATACCTGGGTGTATATCCACTGCAAAAACCTGAAAGCAATGCGATAGCGTATGTTACTCCACAGAGAAGGTATGCTTACACGAAAAAATCTGCATCTGAAGAATCAAGGTTCACCTCACTAATACGACTTTGCAATGCCAACGCCAAAACCTTACGCCCTTGATTCCATAACACGTGAGCTATCCTATACGACTGCAAAGAATGGTAACCCTGAAGCAATTTGCAAGCAACATGAGTCTTGTTGCCTTTTCCAGAAATGAGTGATAGGGTAACAAGAATTCATGGTCATTTATGTCTGTAGAAGTATTAGATAATGTAGGACAGTAGGAGTACTGCCAAAACTGAAGTTAAGCTATACTAGTAGTAAGTAAAAACAACAACTGAATTTTCTCACAACCTAGATCATATGGCAACTGGTACTAAAATAGCACGCACATACCTTTAGGTATAATAGGGCCCAGCTATATTGTGCACATGAAGGATCTCTGCCTTTGAAGGCCTAAATTTGGACAAAGACCATTAATGGAATGATACAGAACAAATTAACAGGCACACATAGAACATGATACCCCAACAAGACAGTGCACTCACCTGTGCATCGAGGCGAATGGAACGGCGTATATCTACGTTGTTCATCATGACATCATTAAAGATGTCAATTAGCTGAGTAGCAAGCAATGTTGGGTCTTCAAGCCTGTTTGCAAGGACGAAGCTCAACGCTCGCTCCAGACAGTCGTGAGATAATACGCTCGCATATAAGAAGCTACTTAAAATAGGCTCCTTCTCTGCCTGTAAAATGAGAATACTGCTTTCAGACAAGGAAAACTAGGAGTAATGTGATATGAAGCTTAGCAATAATAAGGCGGTAACAGTACAAAAGTCAACAGTCTTAACGAAAGGGCACACACAAAGTTCAGATGTTGGATGTAACTCATGTTTAAGGTTGGATGGGCATAAATGTTTCGGATCCTGAGTATTTTCGGTGTTCACACGCCTTTACACGACAATCAGATTTCAGCATCTTGACATGTGAGTTGCCTGAGGAGTTTTTTTTCACTCAGAGGTCACGACACACAAATGAACTCAAGACAATCAGATTTCAGCATCTTGACATGTGAGTTGCCTGAAAAGTTAATTGGTCTGGCTAAACTGAACTATCCACTAGTATACGACAATCAGGCGCCTTTATGACACAATCAGATTTCAGCATCATCAGATGCGAGTTGCATGAAATTTTTTCCATTTCGAGAGTAGCCCTGGGAAGTCACAGCAATTGCCCTGAGGCTTGTAGCTTACATCACATAGTCCCAATTGATTGAACTTTCGCGTCCATAAATAACTCTGGCTAAACTGAACTATCTATCTAGTAGTATTACACAATATCTATTTCGGGAGAACATTAACTATACTCGCTTAAACAATGAAAAAAAATCAAGACCAATGGATCCTGTTGTGGAACTGGAAATTTTAGTGCTTCACTCAGGCACTGGACGGGAAGCGGACATATTTGCTACCAAGAATTCAGTGGATACTGCTGCTGGACTGAAAAACCTGGCGCTTCACGAAGTCACTAGACACAGAGCAGACATATTACGTTCTATCAAAATCCAACGCTGGTAAAAGATAGCTGGAAAAGTGTGGTAAAAAGGAAACTAACTGAAAAGCGCAGAAAGAAACTCTAGCTGCCGCCAGGAACCCAGAAATTAGCACGAAAAAACGCAACTTTTGCACACTCCAATCCCAGAAATTCACCATCCGCGCAACCAAAGAAGGACAAAGAAAGCGATCGAATCCAATCGGGCGGCGGAAGGGTGCTCACCTCGGACTTGGCCTCGGACTTGACGGCCTCCCATATGGGGTCCCCGGCGGCGGAGTCGGGCAGGCCGCGCGCGCGCGAGCTCCCCATGACGTAGATGGGGAACATGGTCTCGAGCCGGCGGCGCGCCCCCGCGCAGGAGCCGCACCAGCACTCGGCCCGCCCCCTCCCGTTGCCGTTGCCGTTGCCGTTGCCGTTCCCCCTGGCGTCGCCGCCGTGGTCGTCCGCCTTCTCGACCACCAGGCACCCGCACGACGCCATCGACCCAAAGAACACCGAGCGCCGAAGCTCCCGACGGCCGGCTCTAGGGTTCCGCCGCCGTCACGGGCGTCCGGCGCCGGCGCGGCGAGTGGTGGGGGGCGCGCGAGCGCGGAAAGGGAGGAATAAAAGGGAAAAAAGAGCGGTTGGGAGCGAAGGAGAGGTTGGCGACGGCGTCGGTCTTTGGGATGCGTGCCCGGGCGGTGTGGCGCGGCGCGGCGGGGCGGCTTTGGAAGCTTGCGCTTTTGGTGTCGCTGGCTGCCGTGGGCTCGGGATTTTTGCGGCGCGCAGGCGCAGGAGGAGGATCAGACTTTGGATCGCGCCTCTCTCGGCATTGGGCACCTGCACCTGCTGCCGCTTTTGTAACGGGTGGATTGGATTGATAGATGGGTGGGTGGAGGAGGTCCGGGACGTGTTTCATTCCATACATAGTTTGCCATGCCAAAATTTGGCAAACCTTTCCAAAATATTGGCTAAATATTTCTGGATGGGGTTAACCAAAAATGGCAAGGTTTGTGAAGGAAAGGTAAGAGGAGTTGGCAAGATTTCATAGCCAACTCAAATTTTGGAAACCAACCAAGCAAATACCAAATATAAATTATGCTGCCAGAATTTTGGTGAGCCAAAATTGGGCACCAAGCAAACACGCCTGATGTGTGCGTGCGCCACGGGCCATGGGCATGGGTGTAGGCGCCTCCCGTGGCCATCCGTGTACATGTATATATGAAAATGGACCGATTTAACCTATTTAAAAAAATCAACCCAAATTGAACTAGTTTTGAAAAGAACCATATTTTGGATCTTTTGCACAACACCTGTCCACACGACACCATGGTTACATTGCGTGATTCCATGGGTAGGATGCCATGGTATCATATCGGGATTCATTCGAACCACAGCGCCCTACCCTATCTCAGGAGCGCCATGCACAACCATGCCGACCTGGATGCCATGCAATATAACCATGATATCTTGAAATTACCCTTCTTCTTGCTTAAGGTGTCAATTTGTGAAGAGAAAAATCAAAACCGATTCATTTTATGGTGAAGCTGCCGAAAAGGGTAAAATTGCTTTATTTTGATACCAGAGCCACGAAAATCCTCCCATGCCTCATGTGTCTCTCCCAAGGGCGACACCGGAGGCCCCTAACCTTAGCCCACTGTCAGCTCTCTCCACCCACCCTCCCCACCTCGCCGCCACCATACACAATCGCTTAGAAAGCATGTTGGCTCGTTACGGACGGTGGTGTCGGGGACTTCGCCGCTCCCCCGCGAGGAGGGCTCCGGCATACGAGGCGGCGGCCTCGACGGGTGAGGCGACACTAGCTCGGCAGCGAGCGGTGCTTGTAGGTGCGGGATGACTTCGTGGTTGTATGGGCAGCGCATAGCTGGTGGGGGCTGGTCTTGGGCGGGTGGTCCTCGTGGCCATCGGGTTCAGATCTGAAGCGACAGCCCCTTCCTCTCCCAAATACATCCCACTCCACAAGGTCTATGGCTGGTGCTTCCGGCTCTCGATCTGGCAGAGGTGTTCTTGATGGGATCGACGACCGAGAGAAATCCCAGACCAGGTGGCCGGTCTAGACGGGAGTGATGCCTCTTCGCACCGCCTACCTCCTTGGGTTCGCCATCGTGCTTGGTCTTTCCCTCTTCCCCCTGCCTCCCCGGTGAAAACCCAGATCTTTGACTGGGCCACGGCGGCGCCGGTGGTTTCGTTGTCCTTGTTGAAGGCGCGGCCTTGGGCGAGAAGAGGGGTCTGTGGACTCTAGTGGTTGGAGTGGTGGTGTGCATGTGTCTAGTGGGCGGTCTTTGCGAGCGGTTGGTAGCGCCCACTTCTTCTTCGGCTTCCGGTGCAGTTTCTTCTCTGAGGTGAGCGTTTGATCAATGGTGCATCACTCTTCAATATGTGTGCTAGCAGTGTTTGGTCGTGCACGGTGGTCCTCCTTGGGCCTACGCTTCAATTCTCACTTAGGCTCAGGGTGAGCGCTGCCATCAGCTGACGGTACGATGTCCTACAAGCTAGGACAAGGCGGCAGGGACACTTCTTCGGCGTTGGACGGGATGAGGTTGCAGTTTCCGCAGCCTAGGTGCAATCCATGACGACAGTATTGCTAGATCCTTCTTCAACTAGCTTCTTCAATATCGGATGCTTCTAGTGGCGGATGAGGACCTCGACTACCTCAAGATGTTCTTAGTGTTATATCTACTGTTGTGCTTGTTTGTTCGTTGGTTTGTAAGCTTTTCTTCGGCACCTATGTAGTGGCCGCAAATTTTTTTACTCCGTATATTAATTTAAAGCTAGATACTAGTGCCTTCTGTTTTAAAAAATGCTTTATTTTCACATGCCGATGGGACGTGGCCATGTGGGTCAGATAACATGTGGTTGTGTGTATCGTTTCACGCAGAGGCAAGGGCTTCCCTCTCCATCTCGGAAAAAAAACATGCCGATGAGCGCTTTCCTTCTCTCTCTCCCTACAGTTCCTGAGAGCGTCTCGGTCGTCCCCGGCTCCTCTCCCCCACCTCTCCGGCGGCCTTGCCGGCCGGAGGCGTCGGGGGAGAGGAGGCTGGTCTCCTCTGTACAGCAGTAGTCGTAGGGCTAGGTGTCTAGGGTGTGGTTTGTCCCGTGTGGCGACTGGCGTCATGCCGATGGGGTGGTTCTGGCCGGAGTTTGCAGGCAGCTTCCGGCGGCTGGTGGAGGTGATGCAATGGTTCGTGGTGTTCCAGAGGTTGGAGCCGTGTACGAGCTGTGGTGTCCCTCCTCCTCCCCTTCAAATAAAGCCTGATGGTAGTGGCTCTGTTGTGGTGATGTGGATTTCTGCCCTTGTCTTTCTTGTTGGCCTCAGAGGGTGTGGACAACGAGGATGGTGGGGAAGGATTTTGCTTCGCTCTACAGGGCGGGGATCTGGTGATGTTGTCTTCTTCGAGAGATCCTCAGCAGTGGACTTGCGTCGGCGCGTTGCGCCTTGCCGCTGCTTCTTCTGGTCAAAGGGTGACCCTCTCAAGGATCTTGCTGGGAGTGTATTCTCGCCGGCCTCTCGCCGGCCATGGGCTGGCCTGCCGACGACTTCGATGGCCGAAGGGCGGCTGCTCCCTTCCTCCAAGCTGGCGATAGCACGCTGGTGCAAGGTCTTCTTCAACCTCCAGGCTATGCCGTGGAGGCCCTTCAGCTCCAGTGCGATTGGCTCCCGCCGCTGCGACCCAAGTGGCCATGTCCCCGGTGTCGTCGTGGTTGATCGTGGCTGGAAGCTCGGTGAGCTTGGTGGAGATGGAGCTGGACCTGATTGCTTTTTCAGTTTTAGATCTAGGGTCCTCTGTGTCAATTTGCAGGACTGGGTTGTAATTTTCCTTTCTTGTTGGGTCCTCTATGTTTTTTGTAACTCCACCGCTCACTTTTAATGCAACATCTCGGTCCTTCCGGACCGATTCCCGTTCAAAAAAAAACATGCCGATGGGACGTGGCCATGTGGGTGCGGGCAAAGGAGATTCGGGTTGCTGGTGGATGCGAGCGCTTTGCGCGACGCGGCGCACCGGTCGAAGGGTGCGGGGTGGTGATTGATTATGTCCCGACCAGTGTGGTTGTGCGTCCGTATTTTTAGGCCTGACATCGGCAGCGCAGAGGTTCTGCCTCACTCAACTCACGCTCGAGTTTTGGTGTGGGCGCAGTGTGTCACCAGCCCCGATCAGTGGAGGACGCCTGATGGTGGTGTGCTGCGTGCTCACGGGTTAACCCTTGGAACTGAGTTGAGTGCACTAGTTTTGTGTACTTCCTCCGAACTCCGTCCTTCATATAAGTGTACATATAGGATTGTAAAAAAAAATCAAGTGGATAAAAAATTACATTGGAAGACGCAAACCAAATCTCTTTTTTAATTTTTTTTTACCTCCAATGTGTTAAACACACGTAGAAAAATGAAGATAACATCTAACGGATATTATTGGGTTTGATTTCCGTGCGACGATAGAGAAGCAAGTTTTACAATTTTAAAGTGCATTCAGAAAATGGAAGTACATTTTTTTATGGACAAAATTTGAGACCAAACATCCGCTTACTTAAGGATGGAGGGAGTACTTCTCAAAATCGACACGTGACATGAGCAGGCAGGACCGCAAAAGTGACAAATGTGACTATGAAGCAAAAAAAAATCCCAACTGAATTAGTTTCAAATTTTAGCTTTATTTGGCCTTTTTAGAACCGCCAAACATTACGGTGTTTAATTTTGCGTTGAACCGTCAGGGTCACTCATGGTTCTAAACTCGTCGACCGTCCATTTTAGTGTGGACACCATGGACCTGTCATTGACTCTAACCGTTCTACACTGAGTCAAATGGCAAACTATTTGATGGTTCTCAATATGGTCAAATCCAACTAACACATTGAAAAGGGTTCATTTCGGCTTTTGCGGCTCTCCCCACATGTTGAGTTCTTGTACATCTTTAATCCGTCAAACGGTTAATGAAAAGGGATTGCTTCCACTAAAAAAGAAATACAGGGCTCACCCTTGACAATCATATATATTCGGTCGAAGCTTGTTCTTCGTCAGCAACGAGATTAAACATCTTGTCTCTATGGTTGTGAGCCTAGATGGAGATGTACGATCTAGGAAGTCTTGTGTGAGGTGAAATCCCTGGTCGACGGTGACAACAACGACACTTGAGGGTGGTTTACTTATTGGAGGCATTCTTATGGTGCTTATTATGTGATGGATATTATTGGATTTGATTTTCGTGCGATGAGAGAGAAACACCTTTTGTTATTTTAAAGTGCATTTGAAAAAATAGAAGTACACTCTTTTATGGATAAAGTTCGAGGCTAAACGTTCACTTACTTAAGGACGGGGGGGAGTAAAAGTGCATGGAACCCCCATGTGTGGTTTTGGTAATTAATGAGAATCCCTATGAACTAATGTTTGCATTGAGTTATATATGTAGGTGTTGTCCATTAAAAAATATTGGCAACGCTACGTGACGGGTTTAAGGTCAAACCTATTTGGATGATTGAACTTATAGATCTAACAAACTTGCATTGGAATAATAAATATTTTATTGTCTCATCCTGATGATAAAATACACACTTTTTATTTCCTTGCCAAGCAAGGTTGTCCTTAGTTAGAATAAGTCCTCTGCGAAGATACCACACGAAAACTTAAGTCTTCAGTGGTATCTTTATTTTCCAAATCTTCTTAATATTAACGACCGACTCAATAGGGTTGGATCAACCCTCTATACACGGAATCCAGGAAGAATTTTCCATTCTCATTTCAGTTCCGACACTCTTGCACCAATTGGAAAAGAGCGAAATAGTGAAGTAATGCATTCCGGGACGCAAGCATGTGCCCAAATAGTTCACGTACGAACGTCACGTTTGGTGGGGATGAATCCATCACCGTTGTTAAGGATTCTTCCTTGCATGAATGTAGTCTGAGTAGGGAAAATCACATGACAACCACTGAATTAAACCTAATAGTAGGTGCTTTAGTGGTCTTAAAGAAAACATTAAGAAGGCAAATTGATCCGGTTGAATCCTTTTTTGCTTCATGAACCTTTGAAAATAAAACTACTAACGATGCATGAGATTGAACATAAAAGTCAATCTAACGCACAGTTAGCGAGCTCCTACTCGAAGAGGAAATCAAGTGGTACAAACAAGCAAAGGCTCAGTTCATTTTGGAAGAAGATTCCAATACGAGATTGTCCTGTAGTGTCGCAAATGGTAGACACAGGAAAAAACTCATTCATTCTTTTGCACAGGAGGAGGATAAGATCGAGGGACACGAGCAACTCAAATCTTATATAACGAATTATTATAAAAGTTTGTTTAGGGATCATGAGGAAAGTAACTTCTCGATGGATGAAACCCGAGCCGAGCTGAGGGAAATTCTCTTCTTACTGCTCCTTATTCTAAGGAGGAAGTTAAATGTATGGTTTTTACAGATAAAACACAGTAAAACACCATGTTCAGATGATTTTCCAGTCGAGTTCTATCATATTTTTTGGAAGATAATCAAACGGATTTCGGTGCTCTCCATGCCACCCAACTTGAGCTTTATCACCGTCATTATATATGTGGCGACCCGCATTGTTCCAAAAGATTAAAAAGAGAATCGTGCCTACGGTACATTGTTTATGGTTGATGCGACACATACACAGTCAACAACTGTTGCCCGCCGGTGCCACTTTGGATGGGTACTGTTTTGGAGCAGCTAGCATCTCTATCTTCGCAAGAGCCATTGCGGCAATGCGTCCAGGTGCAGCGAACCAAGCGTCGAACAACACAAAGTACATAGTGCAATATTTTTCCACGGCAGAACAGAAGTACGTACAAACTAGGCGAAATAATGCACATGCACTACTGCACATTTTTCCTAGTCCCATATATAAATCGTGTGCAATCATGTGACGATAAGGCTAGATTCTAGACACGGTGACCCAGTCGCGTCCCAAACTGTCACCAAACGGCGCCGAATTAAGTCGTTTAGGGATGTGTTTTATTCGTGTCGCGTTTGGGGACTCACCAGTCGCATCAACAAACGCGTCCCGAATATTAAATAAGGATTTTTAAAAACACAATCATTTATCAAATATAGCATACAAATAAATATGTTTGCGGATATTGTTTTTAAATTAAAATACAACAAACAATAAAACAACTAAACAAATGTAATAAATAGGGCTAGATCAAGTTGCCACGGCATTTGTTTATAATCCTTTGATCCTCTACAAATGCACAACGAGATCAGCTTGAAGTTGATCATGAACATTGCTGTCACGGATCTCTGCGTGCATGACGAGGACATCATTAAAATCTGCAGGCAACTCATGACCAACCTCCGCAAGAGGGCCCTCGCACTCATAGGGACCAACATGTCTCCTGGCAGGATTCTTGCGGTCATCCTCGATGATCATGTTGTGCATGATCACACAAGCCTGCATCACCTCCCACATTTGGTCGTGAGATCAGCTTAGAGCAGGTACTGGACAATTGCAAATTGAGCTTGAAGCACAGCAAATGCCCGCTCGACATCCTTCCTGCAAGTCTCCTATCGCGTAGCAAAGTGAGAATTCTTCCGACCCGATAGATTCGAGATTGTTTTGACAAATGTGGCCCATTTTGGATATATACCATCGGCTAGATATTAGCTTTTGGTATATTGGTGGCCATTGATCTCATAGTTGCGTGGTGGAGCATGCCCTTTCACTAGTCTGCTGAACACCGGAGACTGCTGCAACACGTTGATGTTATTGTGTGATCCTGTCATGTCAAAGAAAAAAAAAGTCAAATCCACAGGTCATAATCTGCCACAGCTTCAAGCACCACACTGCAATATTGATGACGCCCTTTGTATATACCTTGCCAAGCAAACGGGCAATTCTTCCATGACCAGTGCATGAAATCGATGCTTCCAAGCATTTCAGGGAATCCTCTGGCAGCATTTTGTGCCATGATCCTTGCAGTCTCTTCCTCAGTTGGCCCTCTCAAGTAGTATTTGCCAAACTTTTCCACCACAGCTCGGCAAAACTTGTACATGCACTGAATGACAGTAGACTCACTCATGCGAAGGTAGTCGTCCTGTGTATCGGCAGGTGCTCCGTATGCAAGCATCCTCATGACGGCCGTGCACTTCTGAATCTACGAGCACTCGACAACGCCTACGTCGTGCTTGAGCTTGAAGTATGGGTCGAACTCTCGAACACCATGGAGGATATTCATGAACAGGCCCTTGCTTATCCTATACCGGCGCCGAAAATTGTCGGCATGTGTTGCCTCATCTGCGAAGTAGTCATTGTGCAGCATGGTATGCCCCTCCATCCTTTGCCGGGGCTTCGACTTCTTTCTCCCCGGCCTTGATCCTCCGCGCCGCCGCCTCTTCCTCTTCTCCGCCTCGGCGTCAAGCACGTCCTGGAGGACGCGATGATCAGCAAATGCTCCCGGAGGTCGTTGTCGAAGGCTTGCTCGTCCTCCAGCAGTAGGGCAACATCTCGTCGTCGCTTTCCATATCTGAAGCAAAATCAATGGTTAAAATTGCGCCGCGACATACGAGGCAACGAACAGCGGCCAATCGCGCCTACCTGGCAAGTCGTTGAGCACCTTGTGTGCGTGGAGGTGGGGCGAATTTGATGCCCCATTCTGTGACGCGCTAGCGAAGCGGCGGCGGCGAACGACTGGCGAGAGTGCCAACCGCGACGACGGTGCCGACTCTCAGAAGTCGAAACGGCCGACAAATCTAGTGGCGGCGGAGGGTTGGAAGGTGTGAAAAGGAAGGAGCGACGAGAAAAAAAGCGCGAACCAACGGTTATAATCACATGTAGGAGTCCGCCTCGCTTTTTTTATTTTGTTCAGCGTGCCCGGAGGGTCCCTGCGGTGCTTATCTCCTCTGCGTGCTAGAAAAATGTTCATCTCCTCATCGTCCTACGTGGAGCCACCTGGCCCGCCACGGGTCCCTCGGAGGCCGGAGCCGCGAATATCCGCACGCACACGCAGCTGGGGCCCACCCATCCACGGCAACGGACGGCCATCCGTCGCCGCCGAGGCCCACCGCGCACCGTCTATTTCGCCCCCTTCCAAAACCCCACCACCCACCTACCTACTCCCATTCCCTCTCGCCGCCGCAATTCCGGCGCTTCGCCGCAGCGAGAGGCCACTCCGGAGAGCGAGCCAGGGGAACACCACAATGGCGCCGATGCTGGGGGTGCGCCTAGACTTCGCGCCCTTCCTCCTCTCCCCGTCCTCCTCGCCGCCGTCCTCCACCCTGCGCGTCCGGCCCTCGCCCTCCCCGGCGCCGACGGCCGGGGCTCGCTTTCACGCACCGCGGGCGGCGACGGCCACAGCGGTCTCCATCAAACCGGCGGCGGCCACGCCGCTCTCCGCCGACCGCACGGCCGTCCGCCTCGGGATCGCCAGCAAGGGCCGCATGTCCGACCTCACCCGAGACCTCCTCAAGGTAATCTCCACCCACCCCCATGCTCTCCTCCGCCTTCTCTGGGATTGAATTATCTCATGGTTTTGCTGATTCTGCTGCTGCTCTTGTGGTGGTGCTGATTCGGGGTGCAGAGTTGCCAGTTGACTGTCATTCAGTCGAACCCGCGGCAGTACATTGCCGACATCCCGCAGGTGAGTTTCCCATCCACCCCATATTCGCTTCACTCACATGTACTTACTGCACCTACGCTGGATAAGGAGCAGCTGCCGTGATTAGGGACTGAATCACCAGGTCCCTAGGGCCTGATGGGTTCACAGATACCACATCATCAGAGGTTAAAAACACCCTCTAGGAAAGAAAATGACGCAAGTCATCAGTTAGCTAGAGTTGGGATTGTAGAGAATAGAACTCAAGTTTGGTTAGGTTCGGCTCCGGAAGTTATTTTGGACCGGATCATTCGGGATTGTAATGTCACTCACATTTAATTAATACAATCTCGTTTCCCCGCAAAAAAAAAAAAACACCCTCTAGGAGGGCATGTCTTAGATTTGTTACTATCGCTTCTTCGCAACAATCGTTTCATCATGCTTAAACACCTATGCACCAGCAATGCTCTCCAATGGGTAATGATGGGTGGAGCACAATGCCCAAGTAGAACACGCTTGCATTGCGATATGAATCCCATGCGCTTGTAATCACTCTAGTTACGCCACAGCAATTGGTGTACTATGGTGGCCTTCTAAATGTCTGATTATTTTAAAATAGTTAAGAGGAGCATCACCAGCATATTGTGTATGTCGAGATGTCATACAGAAAAATACTCATTCCATGTCTTCATGGAGTCAGATTGGAAGTTTGTTCAAAACAACATTGACCCAAACATCTAATTTCTCGGGTAATGGGCGTTTATCTGCACCATGGACATGTAGAGAACACCGATAAATCACGGTAGCAAAAATAACCAGAATATGGAACCTGTATCTTCAAATCTGTTAGACTATCTGAAAATTTCAGGATGGGATGTGAGGCATGTTGTGTTATCTCACCTATTTCTGATTGCACCTCCCATTAGCTGCTTGCTAATCCCGTTATATGTCATGTAGCAGGCAGCTATAGCTTGTATGCATAAACTTTCATCCCCAGAAATAGAGTTATACTCGTCGTGGAACTGTAAAATCTTCCTAAGTCTAGTTAATCTACTGGAATGTATAATACCATGCGGTTTCCTGTTTGAAGAAGTACTGTGGAAACAAATGGAGTAATAAGTGGCTACGTTAAAGTTGTAATACACTTCTTTATGCAGATGCCAAACTTGGAGGTTTGGCTTCAGAGGCCCACGGATATTGTTCGTAAACTGTGTTCAGGGGATCTTGATCTTGGCATTGTGGGTTATGACATAATCAGTGAAATTGGGCAGGTAAGTATCTGAGGGATAATGTTAACTTTCGACTCAGTTTGTGCATACCTTTAGTTTCCTATGATCTATGCTGGTATGTATTTAAGATTTTCTGTTACAGGGCAATGATGATTTAGTTATTATTCATGATGCTCTCGACTTCGGACACTGTCGCTTGTCCCTTGCGGTATGGTATTGTCCCAGTGCATTTACCAGTATTAGTTTCACCATAGCTTAAGTGAAGCTCATATCTGAACTAGTTAAATTGTGTTGTGTGACCACTGACCAGGTACCCAAGGAAGGTATTTTTCAAAACATAAATACTCTAGAGGAGTTGGTAAATATGCCTCAGTGGACAGAAGAAAGACCAATGCGGGTTGTTACAGGATTTGGATATGTATGGTCATGAATAAACTTAAATTTGTTCAGATCTGCTCCCCCCTCATCGACACTGCTTTGTTGATCATTTTGCTTATGGATTTTGCTGCAGGTAGGTGCTAAGTTTTTGAAAGAAAAAGGTTTCAAGCATGTTTCGTTTCTATCTGGCGATGGTGCTCTTGAGTCATATCCTGCTGTGAGTTTGCTCTCTTCTTTTTGTTCACTTTTCTTATTTAATTTCCATCTGTCCTTGTGATTGCCCTCTCCTCCATTCGTATTTCGCTATTTGGATTGCAAGATGTTCTGGGTTGTCCATTTCTGTCCACCACTTATTCTATTTATATCTTAATAAAGATAAATCAAGAGCTATCATTTAGACATAGTTGTCACTTACACAATAGTATATTATACATAAGGCCGTATTTTTCCATTTTTCATTTGTGAGATCTGATTCTTTACATGGCATAAACACTGGAGTTGTCCTTGCTACTCTGGTATATTGACATATTGTCTCGAGTATTGATTTGCTAATTTGTGAGCTGGGACAGGACACTATCTATTGAGATTGTACTAAGAGTAATGCACACTAATTCATTTTTTTTCCATTCAGATGGGCATGGCTGATGTTATTGTGGACCTTGTGAGTAGTGGAACGACTTTGCGCGAGAATAATTTGAAGGAAATTGAGGGTGGAGTAATTTTGGAAAGCCAGGTAAGCTCTCACACACATGCATTGGCTCGCAAAGTTCCAACGGTTCCATTTGTTTAAACAGAATAGTCATGCTCATTTTATTATTTCTCCTACACTACACAGGCCGCACTTGTAGCAAGTAGGAAATCTTTGAACAGACGTGAAGGTGCATTGGAGATTTCACATGAGATGCTTGAAAGACTAGAGGCTCACCTCACAGCGTCTGGCAAGATAATGGTAAATCGTTAGACAGTTTGTCCTACATTATGCTGGATTAATTGCTTAACTTAGTTTACCTTTTGTTATACAAGGTAACAGCAAATATGAGGGGCAACAGTGCAGAAGAAGTGGCAGAGAGAGTTCTCAAACAACCGTCATTATGTGGATTACAGGTATCGTTGCTAAAAAAATTTGGAGAACATTTGTGCGGGTAGATGCTATTATCTCTATATTTAAATGTGTGTTATTTATTATGCTCATATAGTCTAGTATCCATAACTGAATTATAATTAAAAAAATGGAGAACATTTGTGCGGGTAGATTCTAGAATTTTTATTTCTATATTTAAATTGCATTTTATTTATTATGCTCATACAGTCTAGTATGATAGTATCCATAACTGAAAATATAATTGTATTGGTTATAGATTTGTAGCACTTTCTAGTATCTACATCTAATTAATCTGCATGATTATAGTCTGTGCCCACTAAGCTTTGTTCAGTTAATCCCCTACCCAGGTGGATTAGAGTGGATTGGAGTAGATTTGGGGGGAATTTGACTTGCATGGAATTTAATCCACGTCAATCCCCTTCTAATTCTCCCAAACTGAACAAGCCCTAAATAAGCGACACAGATGTTTCCCCTTCCTGTTTGACCAGGGAATATCTAGCCATTCAAAGTGAAAGTGGATGTGTAACATCTATCATTTCTCTTGTGGTCTGTATTTTATTTATCATTATAATGTGTTAACGCCGTGACATCTCTAACATCTCTAACATCCTTTGACCGAGCCAAATTCTAATTTTAGTGTTGGTTACTTGAAATTAAACTGATCATGCATTGTAAACTTGTACTAAAAGCATTCCTCTTGATTGCTAATCCATACTTTAACAATTTTAAATATGGAGTATTATCTTTTGAACTCAAGCTTATGATTTCATTTACTCCATCTTGATGTGAACAGGGCCCAACTATAAGTCCAGTGTATTGCAGCCTTGATGGCAATGTCGCTGTTGACTACTATGCTATTAATATAGTAGTTCCACAAAAGTCACTTTACAAGTCTATTCAGCAACTGAGATCTGTAAGCTCTTTACCTCTTGCTTTTATATAGAAACCTTTTACCTTTTACCTCTTATCAGTTTCATACTTTCATGTTGGCAACTATTTATTCATTGGACAACAATTTAATGTTGTGTTTCAGCCTTTGGCAGACAATTATTTTCAGCTAAGTATATTACCTATGTAACTAGCAAAATGGGTTTGCAATGGTGCACACTAAGACTAAGTAGTTAAACCTTAGAGTAAGCTCCATTCAGCAGCTACAAGTGTGCAACTGTTACCTGTTTCAGTAGCAATGCACATACTTTTTGTGGTTTCTTGCTGCAATCAGCACCTTGTTTTCAAGTCCCGGTGGACGGTGGTAACTGGTAACCAATTGATTACCACCAGGAACCATAAATCCTGGTGGGCACTGGGAGAATATGTCCTAATGCGTAAATTAAAATTTTGTATTCAACTGGTGAACAATACATCTGAACCAGAATCACTTAGGAAGTGGTCTGAATCAACATTTATGTTTAAATTTTATTAATCAAACTCCCTGGGACATGCCTATTGGAAAACTGCAGGCCATTGCCTGCAGTTTTTTGAAACCAAAGATTTGAATCCTTGGACAATAGAACTACATGATGTCAAACCTAATATAGGACTTGTTTTTAGAACGCATATGGTATTGGTACTTAATATACACTATGCTTCTTTATATATAATGGTACATCTAATATTTACGTGTTTCATGAACTTGAAACTGCAGATTGGTGGTAGCGGAGTCCTGGTGTCAAAACTGACCTACATATTTAATGAGGAGACTCCTAGGTGGCGCCAACTTCTTTCGGAGCTGGGAATGTGACTTGGTGCAAGGTTGGCGGTGGACTGTCTCTGTTAGCATCACTTGTATTTGTGCTGGCTGAAGCGCCTACATCATATAGAAACCCGAGTTCAGAAAATATATGCAAAGTGAGCTCCAATGTCGAATGTCTGTGGTTGCGTGAGGAATTTTTGGTATGTACCGTCGCATATTGTGCTCAGCTAGTGTATCATCTAGACAGGCATTAGTTTTTTATGTACCAGTTGATAGATTTGGGGTCCGGGTTGTTGGTTCTATGCTTTGTATGCTGAATCTTACCTTTTGTTGGTGCTGCCCTGAATAATTGGGCTATCTGAAATGAAGAACCCCTTTGGGGTGGGTCTCAGTGGCAAGTCTATCTGATTCCCTTCTGTGATAGCTTGTCCCATCCATGTTTAGTGTTCTCCTTTTTTTTCTGTATATCTCTTCTATGTCACGTTTGAGAATTGATTCACCATAACCCTGCTGGATAATGGTTCTTTATCTCATCCATGTCATATCTGGGACTTCCCATAACCAGTGCCTCTTCTCATATTTCTCGTCATTTTACTCATCTCAATAAACTTGAAAAAGTTCATTGTAAACCTGGGTTTGTCTGAACAATAGGTATTTTTTAGATGACAGATTAATTTCCATTTCTAAACGGGGCCTGGATTTTTGGGCAGTTGTCATGTAGAACGCTCAAACAGACCAGACAGAATAGCGTCAATAAACTTTCCCATTGATTCAAGATTCAGGAGACCATAAACTGCCGCTGACATAAGAGGGCGACCCACAATACAGGTGCACATATACACATGTCGAGCAACGATGTGGAACCTTATACCCACACGGACACACTCACACGGTCCCACCTGATGTTACATAGACATCACACAAGTTAGAAATTCTGAACCAATTACCAGCTGAGCTGGGGCACATTCATACCAGCAGAAAATCGTAGCTCGGCACTCGAGGAGCACCACCAAGAATGCACTTCACCTGTGCTGCCATTCCTGCTTGCCAATGTTGCTGCTCTACTGTAGGGTTTATGGTTTTGACCGCCGACGACTTGCTGCAAGATTGGACATGATTTCTTTGACTTTGGGCTGTCTCAGTTAGTATCACTTATATTTGTGCTGGCTGAAGTGTTTACTTCATATACAGAAGTCGCCCCAGTTCAAAAAATGTATGCAAAATGAGCTCCCATGTGGAATGGAATTTTTGATATCTTACTGCCGTGTACTGCGCTCAGCTAATGTATTCTCTAGACAGACATTGGCTATTTGGCTGGATCATCCTTTTTATGTAGTACCAGTTGGTCATCCAAGGTACTCCCTGGGCAGACATTGGTTGGATTATCCTTTGTATGTACCAGTTGATATAGCTGGGTACGGTTGGGTGTATGCTTTGTATGCCGCATCTTACCTTTTGTTGGTGCCGCCCTGAATAATTGGGCTACCTGAAAAAAGAATCCCTTTGGGGTTGGTCTCCGTGGCAAGTCTATTCGATTCCCTTCTGAAATAGCTTGTCCAATCCTTGTTTTATTTTTTATTTCCTTCTTTCTGTATATCTCTTTCATGTCACTTGAGTATTGATTCAGCATGATCCTGTTGGAGAATGGTTCAAATTTTCTTCCGTGTCACCTTTGGGACATCTAAAACTACCATCTCTTCTCAAAATTTGTGCCATTTTGCTCCTCTCTTTGAATTTGAAAGAATTCCAAGTAAACCAGGGTTTGTTTAAACATGAAAGTGCTGTGTAGAAAACCGTTCAATTTCCATTCCTAAATGGGGCCTAAGTTTTGTGGGCAGCTATTGTCTCAAAGTCAAACGCTCAAAAAGACCAGACAGAATAGCGTCCATAAACTTGGCGATCGTTTTCAGATTCGGGAGATGATAAACCTTGCTGTTGCTGACATTCGAAGGCGACCCACACCAACACATGCAGATTTAATAAGCAACGATGTTTATTATAGCACACCGCACACACAATCTTGTATAGATTTTGTCTTCGCAATTTGTACACCGTGTGGAACCTTATACTCACACGGTCACACCTGATGGCACGTACATAAACATCACACAAGTTAGAAATTCTGAACCAAATACGAGCTGAGCTGGTGCACATTTTATACCAGCAGCTCAGCTTATTCACTGTCGTGAAGCGCAGACAGGGGCCATGGCTACGAACTACACGGTGAAGTCGATCGATCATGGTGGCAACAAACCTTCAGGCTGCAGCAGCAGCAGCGTCACAACTGGCGCCTCGGGCGAACCCTGACCTCGAGCGGCACGGCCATCTCGCACGACAGGCGGAGCACCTCTGACAGGTCGACGCCGGTGTCGGCGCCCGCCGGCGTCCACTCGAACTCGTGCAGCAGCGTGGCCATCCAGGAGGTAACGGTGGTCATGGCCAGGGACTTGCCCGGGCAGCTCCGCCTGCCGGACCCGAACGGCACGAGCCGCCCGTCGGCCCCGAGCACGGACACGTCCGGGGCCTCGCCGCCGGCGAGGAACCGCTCGGGGCGGAACTCGAGCGGCGCGTCCCAGATTTCGGGGTCGCGGCTCATGGCCCATTGGTTGACCATGGCGGTGGTGCCGGCGGGGACTAGGTGGCCGTCGACGTACGTGTCCGAGATGGCCCTGTGGCGCCACGAGAGCAGCGGGCCCGGCGGGTGCACACGGAGAGCTTCCTTGATTAGAGCTTGAAGGTAGGGTAGGGATGGCACGGCGGACTCGGTGACGTGGTTTCCACGGCCGACAACATCGTCGAGCTCACGGTGCACGTTGGCCTGGACGTCGCGGTGGAGGACGAGGCGCGCCATGGTCCACTCCATCAGCACGGCCATGGCGTCTGTTCCTCTGAAAACCATCTCCTGACAAAATAATAACCACCAAATTTGTTTGTTCATTTCACTCATGTAGTGTGATACTATGCCGTAATCCACTCATATCTGATTCTTTGCATTTAAAGAGAACACGGGAAAGAGACAAAGCTTGTGGATTTTAATTTTGCACAAATGCTAGCTTTTTAAAAAGGTTTTGGTATTTTACTTGGATTACGAATCTTAGCAAAAGCAGTAGGAATGATATGCATAAACTCAAAATGGAACCGATGACATAAGACTACGTTCGATTTGGCGAAAACGCTAAAGTCTAGATAATGGTACGTACCCAGACCACGGCGGCGATGTCGGCGTCGGCGAGCCCCTCGCTCTCCTGCAGGGAAAGCAATATGTCAACGAAGTCACGCGCCTCTCCCCCAGCGATCGCCTTGGCACGGTGCTCCTGGATGATGCCGTGCACGAAGCGGTTCACACGCGGCATTAGCTCGGCGCACCGCGCCCCGATGCCCTGCGGGTCGACGGCGGCGAGCCCCGGGAAGTAGTCGCACCAGTTCTCCTTGCCCAGGAGCTCGTACCCTTCGTGCACCATCTCCAGCAGCTCCTCCACCTCCCCCTTCTTCTCCCCGGCGGACGGCGACGTCGCCGACACGGCGTACTCCTTGCCGAACACGAACCGCATGATGTAGTAGAGCGACGCGCGCCGGAGGACGCCGCGCACCTGCACGACGCCGCCTCCCACGCCGGCGCTACCGCGGAGCGCCGCCACCACGTCATCCCCGACGCGCGCGCGGTAGGGCGCGAAGGCGTCGACCTGCCTCGGGCCGAACAGGTGGCCGGCAGCGACGCGACGGAGCGCGCGCCAGTAGGGGCCGTGCTCGGCGAAGCCGATGGAGCGGTGGAACATGAGGCCGTAGGCGGCGTGGTTGAGCGGGCGGGCGGCGAAGGCCGGGTTGTCGAGGATCTCCTTGGCCACGTCCGGGTGGGACGCGACGATGGCGCGGACAGGGCCGAGCGACAGCGCCATGAGCCTCTTGGCCCCGGGCCGGCGCGCCGCCTCGGCGGCCAGAGAGCGGTGAGCTAGCCCGGACATGAGACCGAGGCTGCCGACGACGGGCAGCCCTTTCGGCCCCGGGATCGCGCCGCGTGCCCCGACGCTCTTCCCCCTTCCCCTCCAGTACTTTCCCCATGCAGGGCCGCCCGGGTGTGCCCAGTAGAGCAGGGCAGCGGCTGCCCACGCGAGGCACGCGAAGACGGCGAGGTAGGCGAAGCTAGTGGCTATGGCAGCTAGTGTGGTGGTGCTGCCGTCGTGTTGGCCACCGGAGATGGCTGGGATCAAGGTCAGGGGCAGCACCCACCAGCTCTCGACTGAGGTCTCCATTCTTGGACTTTGTGTGCTGTGCTCTGAGCGAAGCTTGCTGCGCGGAAGGCGGTATTTATAGGGTTTTCCTGACCAAAAGATTTCGCGCGGTCCTTGCAATTTGCAAAGATGATTCAATCATTGGCACATCAAAGATTTGAAAAATTGACCAGTGGACCGGCCTCTGTCTTTTCCGCCGGACCGTTGTACTTGTTCAGTAACTCGGTTTAGACTTTAGACCCACTGCCAGGGCTGCAAGTTACTCCCTCTGTCCCAACTCCTTATAAAAGCTCCTCGTAAAAGCGGTTCCTAACCGATCATCTAGAATTAACATTTTAAATTTTTATTTCTAAATAAAGTTATTCAAATCTAAACACATAGAAACTGATCAATAATGTTAAAATGGAATGTTACAAAAGAATTAAATATAAGTTTACAAACCAAATTTTTTTTTTGAAATGAAGGCAAAAGCTTTGCCTTTTTCTATTAATTATGAAGAAAGTGTCCAGCTAATTTGCGGAAAACCGGGCGAAAACCATATAACTAGACACCACAGACTCATGTCCACTCTCGACACAAGGATAAGCCCACTCAAACACACATCGACGAAACGGCGGACAGGCACACTCGCCGATACCAACCGACCTCCCACCCAAGCTAGTGATAAAATACGCCGTGTCCAAAATCGATGAAACCAAATTATTTAACCCCAAACACATGGCAGAGTCCAAAATGAAGTGAATATCATGAATGGCTCAAATGAAGGAGAAGCACGACTAGGATGTGTCGTGGAGTAGCCAATGATCCTTGGCAAGATCATCTTGCATTTGAGTATGAATCTCTCGATTCTCGATGTTTCGATGCCCTGCGGGGAATCTTTGTATCTTGTTTGCATCATGTTTTGGCCCCACATGATCTGCATTGGAGATGTACTAAAGTTCTCTTCTGCCATGACGTGCTCTTCTTCAATGATCATGTTATGCAAGATGATGCAACATGCCATTAGTTGCAATAGCACCTTTGATTTCAAATACTTAGCAAGGCTATGAAAAATGGCAAATCACTTTTGAATCACACCGAAAGCTCTCTCCACGCCCTTCCTTGTCGACTCTTGCATCATGACGAAGTGACATCTCTTGTGCCTTGAGGACTTGTCATTGTCTTCACAAACATGGCCCATGGAGGATACATGCCATCTGAAAGATAGTAAACCTACCGTGCACTGACACTAGCACCCACTAATGACATAGTTGCAAGGAGGATCATCTCCAGCAACAAGCTCGTCGGGTGGTGGTGGGGGCAGGGGGGCTCAGAGGACGAAGGTTCAAC
Source organism: Lolium rigidum (assembly GCF_022539505.1). NCBI lineage: Eukaryota > Viridiplantae > Streptophyta > Magnoliopsida > Poales > Poaceae > Lolium > Lolium rigidum. The sequence goes on along the minus strand of NC_061510.1, from coordinate 27,013,123 downwards.
TCCAACCTAGTTGGTCGGTTGGGATTTCGCCAGTCTCCTTCAATTTCGGCGTCGCCCAGCTCTGCTGCGTCCGAACTATGCCATCTCCGTCCGCTCCATTTTGCAACAAATCGAGCTCGCCGTGGCTCCGCATTGCACCAAATAAGAGAAATCGACACAGCGATGGCACCAGAGCTATGGGTCGATTCCGGTGATGGTGGGTGAATCTAAGTGGGACGAGATGGCCGTAGAGGCAGCGAGGTGTCAGTGGAGGTTATTGGTGGTCAGCGGAGGCGTTGCCAGTGGTGTAGCAGTGTGGTCTGAGGAAAACACCAAGGCAGGTTGGAGAGCCAAACTTTTATACCGCGCGTGTATTTAGAGGACCGAGCGGCCGAGAAGTAAAGGCTTTACTCCTCTAAGCTGTATAAGGGTTCGGCTAGGTCCATTTTATAGGAGTAATTTTTTTTGTAAACACCAATATATATGTAAAAGAGAGATGCCTAGTTATGCATCTTTGTTGTATAAATAAGTACCGGTGCTTAAGTAAAATATGATTTATTTTTCTAAGCATCTCATTAAGTGTGCATGCCCTAAACATGTGGTTAAATTTAGTAAAAAAAGTCAACAACATTTCTAAGTTTGATCAATTATTTTGAAAGAAATACCAACAACTATAATATTAAATAAATATATTATAAATATTTCTTATGACCGATCTACTGATATTGGTATTATGAATCTTAGTATTTTAGTATATGCAACGGGTCAAACTTAGAAGACATTAACTTTTTAGCTAGATACGTACGCCAGCTATTTAGGGACGAATGAAGTAGGTACTTGTAAACCCCATGTTGTACTTGCTACTACCAGTATTTTTGTCCATGTTCATTGCTAAATTGCTATAGTAAATTAAGGAGCTTCGTGGAGCTGCCGTAGCCCTGTGTAGATGTGCTACTAATACTAGTAGTGGCCCTGTACGAGTACTTTGTTAGTAAGTTAGTAGCGCATCGATCTCTCCTGCGTAGATAGCTTTAGATCGGTTTGTATCTATGTGGGCACAGCATATGATGTCCATAAATCCATGATCTACTTGCCAATATAGTTTTGTCCAAAATTTTCTGCTTTAGTATCTTTTTACTATTTTTTTTTGCTAGTATATATGGAAGAGCTTCGTGGAGCTACAGTAACCCTATGCTTACATACTCTTGTATTAACAATTTAACATGTTGGTCTAGCTAGGCACAGCATATATATACTGTCTACAAATTGGCGCAGCTATTGGTTATGCGTGCTTGGAGGGAAGCTTGGACTAACATGCACCACGTACAGTTGGTGTGTAAACAACAAGAGTTAGGCCCGTTTCATGTTACACACCCTTCATCAACTGTAATCTATAGTCCTTAGGAAGTACTCCTAGCAGCACTTTTATAACCTTGTCCCCACGATGTTGACGGTCAGTCAGCGTATACCTACTGCAGTAGTTACGCTGAAACCAGCGGAAACCATTTCCAAGATCGCGCCGACCTGAATCAAGGCACTTGGTCTGTAAAAGTCGAGAACGACGGCATTCAAATATCCATTTACGAGGCGGTCTAGTCTCTTCCTCACTAATATTCTACCAAGGCGTCTCTGTCCCAGAACGACATGTTAGTAGAAGATGTTCAGGCACTACTCCGGCCACTTGCGAGGCAGAGAAGTTCACCGGAAAACGCACGGCAGACAGGAAGAAATCCCGGATCGTCTCCACTGCCCCTGCCGCTGATTGCCCGATCGAGAGACATCGCAGACAATTCAGAATTCACCGCCTTTGCACGCAGACATCATCTGGAATCTGAAAGAGTAGATAGACCCGAGCTCGCTAGGGCCGTTGGGTCGCCTGCCTAACCCCTCGCCTGGACGGACGCGGAGACAGCCGTGCCCGTAGTGTCCCCTGCATGCCTAAAGCTCGTGTCACGGCCGGGTCATGGTTTGAGTATCCTTATACTATGTATCTTAGTATTTTATGATTTAGTATCCCGATACGTATCGTGGTATTTTTAGTATCTATATATAAAACGATATCGTACGATCACACGTCTATGCTAAAAAAATATGGATAAAACGGTGTGGCAAGCTAAAATGTAAAAGTCGTTTTGTAGTCTCAAGGCTAATTACTTGTAAACAATACAACATCAATACGTTTGGGAGATATGACTTAAAAAGGAGTTTGTATGTGCAAGAAAACACTCAACTATCCATTTGTTTATACCGATTGTCAAGCATATCCAGTCTTTTGTTTTGTGGATTCATCATTAGGTATGCTTTATCATGCATTGGATGAAGCCGCTCATATTTAAATGCATCATTTACATGATAAGAATATGCTCAAATTCAAATTAAAGGTTGAATTTAAATCCATTTGAGGTAAAATATTGATACATACATATTAATACAAATCTCATAGCATCTTGATACTATGATATGATTCTACGATATGATATTGCTGACAAGAAAACGATATTACCTAATATACCGATCTGACAACCTTAGACCGGCCACAGATGTATCAGGGCCGGGCATGGCAGCCACAAGAGCTTTGAATCTTGTTAGGATAGAAACAAAGATGTCCACGCAACAATGGAGGAGTTTTCCAAGAATATATGGGAGTGTAAACCACAAAATTTCATGGTATGAGGGGAGGGGCAAAAGCCAAAAAAAACTCCACTATGCAAGCTGGGGGCGGTGCCCCCCCCCCCCGCGCGCAGTGACTGGGAACTGCTATGGAACCAGTTTTTCCTGAGAGATATAGTAGTTTGAATTGTGTTACAGACGTCTCAACAATGTTGATCTGCAGTAGATACTTTCATTGTGCTTTTTCCGATGAAGATTACTCCTCCGCGAAGATACATGCAATATTTTTTTTCCCTAAGCAGTGTCTTCACTTTAGGGACAAAACCTCGTCGGTGCCAAAAGTGCCAACAATATAAAACTGGTGGAGTCAACAAAGTCAGTTATGTTGTAAAGCACACTTTAGTAAAAAAATCAGTTCCTTAAGTATATTTTCCAAAAAGAAAGTAAATTAATCACATGCTTTACCCCTCGATCAGTTTTGATTGTTGTGACCAACTATTATCCCACGGAATAAATCTTACCAATAATTACCATTAGTGGTGCTATTGTAGTTTGTTTACCAGATTTTATTACCTTTTCAAACTGAAAAACTATATCTACTTGTTTGGATGGTATGGAAGTTGACTAGGCATACGCCCGTGAATGCTTAGTTGTTAGAGGTATTTGCAAAACTATCATAAAATTTCATTAGATATAGTCAAATTTATTGAAATTGTGGAAGTTATGTGCAGCAAGGTAAGGTTAGCCACATCATGCTGCATTCATGTCATATATCATCAACATACATACTTGAGTTGTCCATCTAGTCAGCTGCAATATCATACTGACACATGGGTTCACATTGTTTGTTTAGAGAAATGAAATGGACTCATGTGTTACAACTAAGGGCTAAAATATAGGCATATTTTTTAAAATAGGATAAGTGCCACACTACCAAGATTTGACGGTTAAAAGTAAATTTTACACCAATAACATAAACTACTAAGCTAAGCTTGAGATGCTCCTGTAATCCCCTAGCTATGCCACCGTGCGGTCAATGTTGGTATCGAACCAATTCTAGCAAAACTGTTTTTGCATGAGATTCTTGCAAATATTTAATCAAAAAGTAAACACGAGGATTACAAACCCGCAATCCGCGGTCGTAGTAGTTAGGATAGCGAGAGGGGGCCGCCGGTAATGCGCGACCAGTGTCCGGCGGAGATGGGGGACTAGACCTTGTGGGAGCCAAAGATGGCAATGCCACCCAAACAAAGTATGGTTAGTTGTTACAGATTTTTGCCAAATTATCTTAAAATTTCATCAAATCGAGTCAAACTATATGAAACTGTGTCAATTATGTGCAACAAGCTAAGGTTTAGCTTATAAGAAAAAATAGGTAAGGGCAGCGACACCATGTTGCATCTATGACATATATGATAAACACATAGCAAATATATGCTTGAGTTGTACATCTACTCAGCTGCGACACCATCTTGACATCTGGGTTCTCATTGTTTGTTTAGAAAATAATAAGTGGATAAAACCTTCATAGGTACAACTAAGGTGTAAAAATAGGAAGAATTTTTAAATAGGATAGTCCATAAATGCTACACTAACAACTATGAGGATAAATGTGAATTTTACACTAACATCGTAAACTATGGAGGTAAACTCCAGATGATCCGTTAATCTCCTAGACAGAGGGGTTGCCGGTAATGTGGGACCAACTACTGGCGGCGATGAGGGACGAGACCTCGTGGGAGCCATAGATGGCAATGACGGGCAAACAACACCTGAAAGGATTGACGGTGCGTAGAAAAAAGACGAATGGTTGTCATATAGGCAGACCTTTCTTCCTATACTATATGATGACCCTATCCTAATTTGCTGAAGGGTTTTAACTTTTTCAATAAAACCAGTGGGGACAAAGTCTCTTTGTTTTTTCTATTTTTGAAAAGGGGACATTGTCTCTTGCTAAGTAAAAAAAAAAGGAAATTGCTGAGCTAAGCTCGATATGTTCCAGCAATCCCCAAGGTCTTGTCACCGTGCGGTCAATGTTGGGATCGAATTGATTCCAGCAAAGATTTGATTAGGGAAAGTAAATCTTATGCGAACAAGTGCACCATTCATGGTCAAGTTTTACCCTAGCTTTTATGGTCTTGACTTGTCCATGTCAGGACCGGATGCGCAGGCAACTATTGAACTGAAAGATCTGCGTCCTCCTCAGCATGGCTAGGGAAGGAGATATACGTTTGTCAGTGGAGAACCCTAACTGCCAAAAAGCCGGAATCTGGAAAGAGACAGGCATTTGGTTCTGATATGCGTGCTATTTAAATCGAAAGCAAATTCTGTTGTAGAGGCAATTTGTGCATAGAAAATTTGCTGAATTCGTAGAACATATTCGATGTGCTAGCTATTCTCTGTAATATTGGTTGCCGAATCGAACTTGCCCGTTTCTGCACATTTGCAGGTGTAGGGAAGAATTTGTAACTAACCCACTTCGACTCCTGTTCGATCTCCTCTAGTTGCTAATCTGAATTAGTTAATGGTAACGAACACCACTTTGTCCACAATAAAGATGGAATTAGGGCATTTTTTTTGTAGGTGACAGACGCTCCACTTGAAGTCGTGAAATGAAAATAAGGACCAGTAGGCCACATAAGACAGCACTTGATACTTTTCAGTCGTTTTGCGACGTTGTTTTGTCAGGCTACCTTTCGAGTGCTTGAACCGTTGTTGAGGCTGTGAGCTACAAAGCCGGGTGTAAAGTCTTTTGTGCATCTTAGATAATATCTTTCAAGCTGATGATCACAGAGAATATGACCCTGTTGGTCGAGGCAAACATGACATACCCGGCTCAAAGCCTAATGATCAGCTGTACATGCTTAATATAACCATCGTGCCAACCCATTCATTTGAAGTACGTTTCAGTATAAACTTGTCGCTGTCTTATAGGCTCATAGCGTATACAGTATTATTTGCATTATGTATGGTCACACCATGACCCTAATGCTTGATTCAGACTGAGCCTGGACATAAGTTTCAGTACTATCCAATCTAGATACACGTAAAAGCTTCCTAGCTTCCGGTCACTAATTATCTCCTCCTGCCTATGCTCTTTAGTTTACTAAGAAGAGCTGCTCAAGGTTTAACTAATTAGGATGCATTGCGTACTTATAGACTCGACACTTTATGCCCAAACCGTCTATTTGTTCTTGGTTCGAAGGATTCACATACAAATTTTCGAGAAACTTATTCCTAAATTATTTTTTCATAAGACTTGTTTGGTTTGTAGAAGCTTGTATAATTTGCAAAATTATAAGCTCTAAACTTTATGATTGGTTTTTTTTTTTCATAAAGGAATTTTTTTTGAATCCATTCTCCTTGATATTTTCTTTGTCTCAATTACCCTCATAGACAACCCTTCATAGAAAGTCAGCTTTTCAAAATTCTAGAGCATAATTAAGCCATCTCTATGCAAAGTTCTTCTGGAGATGCTTGCAAAAACAAACTACTGTTTTTCTTAAGCATCATTTCTGATTTCTATGGTAGAGGCGCCTAATTAAGCACTTGTCTTGTACAAGTAAGCGCAAGTGCTTAAGGAAAATCCGATTTATTTTTCTAGGTACCTTTCTAAGCACCCCGCATTACATATGCCCTTATGCATTTTCAGTAAATACAAAATTCAATGAACATGTCGCTCAATTTCTATATTTTTCCTATTCCTTCTCCAAGCTAGGCTTTAAAAACCGATGAACCAAACATACCTAAGTTTTTAGGGAAGACCGGAAATGGCCGTATGATATTTACACACAACCTTTCCTAGATAGAATTCTATATTACCCACATAAAACGTGTCACGGGGTTTAATTTAGAACCCTCACTTAGTTCTAAGTTAATCCCTCACCCTCAAATCTTAAAACCGTTTGAAATACTCTCGTCTCGAAATTATATTTAGATTTAGATGGTGTCATATCATTGGGTCCACGATCACTCTTCTTCATTCAAACCCAACCCGTTATCATAATTGCTTAACCTCTTTCCCTATTTCTCTCCCGTGGCTATGATTTCCAAGGTGCACATATTTTTAAATAACAAAAGGCGAAATCACACATAGCTTGACGTGCTTTTTGATAAGCTCATTTGGACACGGTATTTCTGATATAAATCTGCTCATTTAGTTTAACCTTCAATTTTTAGGTTAAAAATCCAAATTACAAATAAAATTTTGAGATAATTCCAATAAATACAAGATAATTCAAGTGGTATTCTGGTAAAATTTATTCTTATTCATAAAGTCTTTGGGGGATTTTTATATTTAGTACATCTTCAAATTTCAAAGCACACGGTAAAATTTGTCAAAAAGTACCCAAGTAAATACACATTCTTGCAGAAATTTTGCCGGCTCATTTCAACAATTGACATGTGAGAGAACTTCCTGTGTAGTTCCAGCCTAATAAAATGGATACAATTCCTTAACCCTTCCAAAAAAATTGAGGGTGACAGAAAGCTGACGCAGACAATCAAAACTAGACCCATAACATGTCAACCTCAGAGTGACATATTTAACAGGTTTAAAGTAGGGTATGTGGTGCCAATTCAGATCAAATGAAGCTAACGGTTTAAATCGGACTCCAAACGAGATCATGGAGTAGGTGCTCTTCTCTATTACGTCTTACTCCCTCCATAAAAAAACTAGACCACATGTCTCCTTGAATTTTTCAATAACAATGATGGTACAACATCTCCTAATGACGAGTAAGACGCCTCTGGTGGATTGGAAGACCTCAGCCCCTCCCTACCAGTCTACCACGGAGAAAAAGGCTCATCACATGGCGTACCGTTTTAGAACTTTGTGGCGCACGGCCACAAAATCCACGCCACAAAAATGTGAATTATGTGGCGCACGAATTCATGCGCCACAGAAAGTGACATTTCTGTGGTATATCAGGCAGGCATGCGTCACAGAATACTTTCTGTGGCGCACCCAGCAGTGGTGCGCCACAAATAGATTTTTTTGAATTACAAAATGGCGGCCGGATCTAGTTCTGGGGCCGCCAGAATTTTTCCGGAATTTTTTTTTTGAAATTCGCTAGAGGTCGCCGGAGGTGGGTGGGTGGGTGGGGTGGGTGGAGGAGGAGGAGGAGGCCGCTCCTCCCGGCCGGAGGTGGTGTGTGGGTGGGTGGTGGAGGAGGAGGCGGCCGAAGGGGGTCACCGGAGGTGGGGGAGGAGGGGGTCGCCGGAGGAGAAGGAGGAGGAGGTCGCCGGAGGAGGAGGTCGTCGAGTGTGGAGGAGTAGGAGGTCGCTGGGTGTGGAGGAGGAGGTCGCCGGGTGGTGGAGGAGGCCGAAGGTGGAGGAGAGGAGGGAGAAGGAGAGAAGTGGAGGTGGACGAGAGGAGGGAGGAAGTGGAGGAGAAAAGAGAGAGGGAGAAGGGCGACGCCGGATTTCAAATTCCAGTCTAACAATTATGTGAGGCATGCGCATTTGGTGCACCACATAATTTATTTTTCGAATTTTTTATTTTTGCAGGAAAAAATCTTGACTTTACCGTAATTTTTTGCTCTTTTCGAATTTTAGTAAATTTCAGAACGGCCTAATTCTTTTGTAGAATTTTCTCCATGTCATTTTGATATATTGTGCGTATTTTTCCGACTTCGTATGCAACCAGAAAAGCCTTTTTACTTTTTTCTACACTTTGTTTGCAAAAAAGTTGAAATTCAAATTTGTTAATTTACCCTACAAGTATACCACTTAATATAAGTACAGTTCAAAGGATTTTTTTTTTGAAATTTTTATAATTTTCTTTGATTTTTTGAACACTAAAAAGGCGATCCGGGGGTGGGGGGTGCGTGCACGGTTTGAAAAACTTCTGTGGTGCATGTAGCTCCATGCGCCACATAAATGTTTCTTTCTGTGGCGCATTTAGCCACATGCGTCATAGAAAGACGACATTTCTGTGGAGCATTCAGCTCCATACGCCGTAGAAATAATCAGAATTGATCAACCCAATAATTGGCCACGGGCCCCATGAGATTTCTGGCGCATGGAGAATTGGTGCGCCACAGAAATGCCAAATTCTATGGCGCATGTAGAGTTGGTGCGCCACAGAAATGACATTATTTATTTGCGCGTCATCGATTTTTTTTAGTGGCACATGGTTATTTGATGCGCCATAAAAAGGCATTCCAACTATAGCTAGTTTCCTACTAGTGATATTAGTATATTTTAAAGGTAAAAAAATATTTATAAACAAAAATATTTTTACGGATAAAAGAGGATATATTAAATGATAGAGCTTACAAGAATGTATTAGTCATACACCTGGAACAAGCCCTTAGGTCCCGAGCCAATCCAAAGATTAGTTTGTCCCTTTGTCCTCGCAAGGTTCGCGAGACACTGACTCACCCTATTCTGAAATAGATCCACTTTTACAATAGAAATAGTTCTAGTACTATTACACAAATCTCTAATAAAATAAATCATATGAGCGAACGGCGAAAGGTCATGGTTCTTCTCTTTTACAGCATGATGAGGACTTTGCAATCAAGTTCCAGAACCACTGGTTTGTCGCTCCATCGCATGGCCAGCAACAATCCTTCCTCACATGCTCTCGCTTCAGCATCAAGAGGGTTGAGACAATTTAGCAGCTTCCGACAGGCCGAGAATAGTGTCACCGTTCTCATCTCTAAGCATCATACCTGCTCACGCGGTCATCCTCAACTTTGACTTAACCATCACAATTCTGTTTTATCCATCCGGCTGGGGGTTTTGTCCATCTCTTATCAGGTGGTTCCTTAGGACAGGGCAAACCTAGCATCTGATACGTACTTGCTAGCATAGATGATTGCCCTTAATACTATCCTCTGTAAAGGAGATCTTCAAATTCCGTAGAATCTTGACATAGCTTGTAAGAAATCTCTTTGAGGTCTCGGTTGTAGATCTGTGCCACCTCGTTGCGTACATACCAGGCTCTCCAAGGTATTAGGAGGATGTAATGAATCATCTATTTGGGTACAGCTTCCAGCACCGCTCTCAACCAATCCGTTGAATTAACCCGATGTTCGCGATCTGAAGGAAGATGCCATATACGTCTCATAGTGTCCCGTAGCCGACGAGAATGCAGACATTTGTAGAGTACATGAGGCGTGTCTTCTTGCTCCATACCACAAATCATACACGTCCCTATTAATTTAATTCCTCTTGATTTTTTATTTTTCTTTGTCGCCAAAGCATTTGATGCAGCCTTGAAGGTAGAGGTTTTGATCTTTGGTAGTACAGCAACAGACCAAATGCTTTGCCAGCACATTTCTTTCCCTTCTGATCTAGAGCTTGTAGCTGTAAACATGCACTGCTCAGGTGCTCAGGTGAACTGAGAAAAGCTAGCTTATATGCACTACGAAGAGTAAATATCTCAGATTTCTCTGGTTTCCATATCATCAAGATGTGTGGATGGCCTAACTCTCAGAATTGTTGTCACGTCTATAGGGAGGAAGGTACACTGAACAATGTCAGTTTTCCATTGTCCCTGATCATCAATCAGTTCAGCAACCTGACGAATACGACGATTTATAGGATGCGAGTATATTTTCATATAAAACTCATGAGAAATCCAATTATCTCGCCAGATCCGGGATACTTTTCTCATTACCTATACGCCATATAATTCCTCTTTTCAGTAGCTCCAAACCATGTGCTATAGCCGTCAAAGACTATAAACAAAAAAACTATAACATTAGAAACTCATTGGAGACAAGAAGCCAATGGTATACTTCTTGTGGTGGTACATTGCACATATTTTTTCAAGAATTCACCCTGGTACATTGCACATATTTAGTTAGTCTTATTTTTTTCTAAACATACATGCTTCGCCAGTCCAATTAATTGAAGCTCAAAAAATACACGGGGCCTTTTTTTTTGGATGTGGGAAGTGTGAAACTGGAACTAGATATGCGTTTCTTTTATGGGCCTCAACGTGGAAAGGGGCTGGTCTCTCTACCTCCAGTCCATATGTCCAGATAACCGTTCGACTATGGGCCTTTCGCTGGCACCACATTTCTGGCCTAACAACCAATCTGAGCTGGATCAGGGCCACAATTGCTGGTTACTTCCGTTCACATATCCATGGCCAGCTAAAGAAAAAGGAAACCCATGGCTCGTTCGATCGTTCCATTCCATCCCAGCACGTTCTCATCGTCGCCTCAGCGAGATAGCACGTAAACTAGAGAAATCATGGCAATCTGTATCCAATCTCACACGCTAACCCTAAACAAAACCACAACGCTCACGCCCACGCCCGTAGAGGCACGCACATCTCATCGTCTCGTCTCCCGCTTCCATTATATAAACCACGTCGCCGGCCAGTCATTGGCGCACCACCGCATTCGACCCGCTACACCAGCGACCACCAAGGCTAGCTTCGCACTCTGCCATGGGGAGAACGCGAGCGATGTGCTGCCTCATGCCGTCCAAGCCCTCCGGCGACACCCGCCGCCGCAGCAGCGCGGCGTGCATCTGCTGCATCGGCCCCCACCACCGCCCGTCCGGTGGCAGCACCCTCGCTCCCGTCGACGCGGACAACAGCGTGATGACGCCCCTCACCAGCTGCTGCGGCACCGGCGGCGCGGGGAACGTCGTCCGCGCCGGCCGCAGCGGCACGCGCACGCCCAGGACGCCCAAGACGCCGTGCACGCCCAGCGCGAGGCGCCTCTGCGGCGTCCGCTCCAGGACCCCGCGCCGCACGCAGCAGGCCCGCCGCTTCGCTGCGCCGGAGACGGCACCCGCGGCGGCTGTTTCTCCTGTTGCGGCTGCTCCCGCGCGGACGCCGCGTACCCCTTCGACGCCCATCGGCCGGACCCAGCGCGTGTGCTGCATTACCAGCGGCGGTGGTGCCCCCGCGCAGGGCAGGGCGAAGACGACGAGCGGCACCACGCGGCGCAGCACGCTCAGCTCCGCGAGCAAGGCGGTGGCGCAGACGACGCCGCGCAATGCCGCGCACGCGGTCGCCGCCACCGTCCGCGACACGACTACCACTACCCCACTTCCCCGTGCAAACGGCGGAGCCGTCGTCAAGGTCTACACCCCGCCCCTCGAGGTCGTCAAGGCCGCCGCCAAGGAACCGGCAAGGGAAGAGGAGTCGGTCTGCTCCAACGAGGAGTACGCGCTGCTGTGCAGGGAGGGCTTCGCCCGGGAGGACGTCGCCGCCGTCACCATCCAGGCCTACTTCAGAGCCCACCTGGTTCGTGCGTGTGCCGCATTGTTGCTACGACGGCTGGTTGATTTCCATATGTAACATATGTTTCTGTTTGCAGGCGCGGCGGGCGTTCAAGGCGCTGAAGAGCTTGGTGAGGCTGCAGGCGGTGGCGCGGGGCGCGTACGTGCGGCGGCAGGCGGAGGTGGCGGTGAGCTGCATGCAGGCCATGGCGAGGCTGCAGGCGCGCGTGCGCGCCAGGCAGACGACGCTCGCCAAGCCCAAGCCCAAGGACAACGACGGCGACAAGCTCCTGCTGGAGAGCTGATAGATCAACGTCGTGTGCAGCACTGCAGCACCAACACCTGGCTTGAAATAAATCTGGAATTTGATCTGGGTCTCGTGCAAGGCGCGCACGCACGAGCCAAGTCGAAGTTGTTTGATTCGCAAAAAAAAAAAATGTCGAAGTTGTTTCTCTTTTATGTTTGTTGTCGACTGGGTCTATCTGTTTCTCTAAGTTTCGTTTCAATTTTTCGTGGTCGTTCGTGTCGTGTTTTTGGGTCACCTCACCCAAGAGAAAATGTCAAGCATTTTGTAACGAACCTTGTGTTTTTTGGGTTTGTTACTACTGTGTGTCTGAATTTCTGTATGGATTTCGGCAGCCTAAAATTGCAGTAGTGAAATGTGTTAGTGGCACACACACTAACGATTTTACGTACAATTTCTATAGATAGAAACAAGAGAACATATACTGAACTACCGTTCAAAACTTGGTCTTACGGAGCAAACTGTTCTCCATCATTGAATTTAGACGGGACAAGCTGTGAAAAAGGACAGAGTGAGGATGGCTAGGAGGATTTTTTTTTGACACAAATATAGTAGGGAAAGACTCCCTACTGTGTCAGTTTCTATTAATAAAGGGTGGAATATTTACAATGGGTATCAACTTATTACACACAGTATCAAATTAGGATTGCATCCCTTCTCTAAAGCTAGGCTTAGCTCTATGCATTGTAAGAGTGAAAGTGTTCTTAAATCTACTAACACATCTCTGAACATTGGAAAAATTTGCATTAAAATAGCATCATTTCGTTGGTCCCAAATGCTCTAGCATCCAGCAATCAGGATTTTCATGAAGAAATCTAATGATATCCTCTGGTTTGCTTCCTCTATCATCTGATATAAGCTCATATCCACATTCCATTCAAATCCAAGGGCCCACCAGAAGCTCTAACTAAAGGTACACTCAAAGAACATGTGCATATTTGTTTCTTCTGGGCACATATCAAAAAGGATAAATTCAGAGAATTCAACATAGCAATTCTTGTGTTTCATCATCTCTTTTGTATTTAATCTGCCATATAGCAATAGCTAGAAAAAGAATTTGTGTCCTGAAATTAGCTCTTTGTATACTTTCTTTGTGGAAAAATTGTTTCCCCAAGTTAAATGACCAAATGTCATGATATCCAAATCTAAGAATTCCTGCTCCAAATTATGAAGCTCCTCGTGTGCAATAGTACTAAGAGAAAGGTGAAACATACCATATATATTTTCACTACTTGCACCCATAGCCTTATCAATGGTAATGTTCTGGTTTCTGGAAAATGAATGCAAATGTGGATACATATCTTGTCTTATGCCACTATTCTTTTTTTGTTGAGAAACACAGTACAACCGCAGACGCTCAACATACACGCGCATACACTCACCCCTATGAACGCACACACGCACACCCCTACCCCTATGAGCACCTCCGGAAGACTGAGCCGGCGGATTGGATCTTAAAATTGACGAAGTCACCACAGGCGCCTCGCTGTCGACGGGAACGTCGCCTCCCACTGAATGAATATTCCGTCTTTATGAGACACACAGATGTCAAACCTGGGGTTTGAACTCTGGTGGGCTGGGGGTACAACCACCCTCCTAACCACCCAACCTCAGGTTGGTTCTCCTTATGCCACTATTCTAGTTATCTTTTCAACGGATTACTGATTTTCCATTTTGAATATCCACAGTTGTCATCTCTTTATATATGTCCGTAGTGTCAAACAATCTCTCCACCAAAAAGAGGCCTTTGGGTTGATGGACTGGGGAGTGCCTCTATTGTCATAATATGCTTGTCAGATTAAATTAACCCAAGGGATATATGCATGATTACAAAATTTATGCAAATTCTTCATAAGGAGAGCTTGATTTTGTAATCTGAGATTCAATATTCCTAGTCCACCTTGGTCTTTTGGTCTGCACATTATGTCTCAGCTTGCAAGGCACTTTTCTTGTATTTTATTTTCTCTATCAGAACAAAGGAATTGTCTCCCACTTTTTTTCAAAGTGAAAAAAGATGGTTATAAGAACCTTGAAAGAGCACATTGCATACATGGGTAATGACGGGATCATAGAGTTCAAAAGTGTGAGCTTGCGACATAAGAGATGATATTCCAGACAGTTTTTTTTATCAATTCTAGAAACTGTGGGCATAAGATCAGATACGGAGGGCTAGGAGGATGAAGGAGGGGAGGAGGAGGTGTCGTAGGATGAAGAGGGAGGGGAGGGGGAGGAGGTTCATCCATTTATTGTTTCCAAATTGGAATTAACTTGTAACTTTCCATCCTATAGTAACAATCATTGAAGAACTTTCTCATATGAATATGATTTGATGATACATTCAAATAACTTTTCTTATTTATATTTATTCAACAATACAATATAAACACCGATGCAGTACATAGAGAGTGACAACTAGTGGTATTCTACATGGTTCTATGGTAGCACATAACCAACTTTGGAATATGTATCCAACTGAACACCACAACACAGCTAAAGTAAATTACATATGTCTATGCTTACTTAGTGCTTACTACACAGTAAGCTTAATTATTGTACGTGTTCTTCATTCATTTCTTCAACCAAATTTCCATCTCCTTTGTAAACTTCTCCATTGCCGGTTTTGGTAGTAAGATTGAGACCACGGTGGAGTCCTCACCATCTATATTCTTACACTTGGTGTGATAGCTTATCAACTTTGAAGTGAAATCCCCGGCATGAGGTGTGCCGGCAGCAACCAGCTCGGCTTTCCCGAACTTTAGTGCCTTTCCTCCAACCCACTTTGTATCACTAACCTCATAAGTTCTGTCCATACCGAAAGGTGACCACTCCCGCCATAATGCTAACAAATCCACCATTGACTTCATACACTCCTTTGTGGTGTCCCACTTGACTTTGCGCATTTTCTCAAGTATAGATGCAAGTGGCTTTGTAGCTAGCTCATCCACGGTGACTTCAACCATGGGAGAGAAATGTGCATTTCCATAGTAACCACGCGGGACTACACTTTCACCATTAATGCTTCTGCCCCGTGTATTCAAAGTAAACATGACACGCACCTTCTCACTTGGCCCATAACCTAGTGCCAATGTGCGACACCGCCACATGACAGCTGTAATGAGCTCAAATGTTGTAGTGGATTTGGACAGCTGCTCTGGGATGTGACTTCTCAAAGTATCAATCTCTTTTGGTCCAAAGAATAAATATTGCACTTCCATAGATTCTGGTGGAGTTGATAGCATCACGTCATCTCCCGTGCACTGTAAACCATGAATAAACGGTTTATACGCTGGGTAGACATGTGCAATGGAGGGTGGCATACGTGCTGTGAAAATGTCTCGTTTCCACACGGGCAAAGTGGTTGGTATAAGTTCGCCACATGCAAAGTCAGCGATAGTTTTGATAAACTGGAGGATGCCAAAACCATCGGCAATGCAGTGGCACATATGAAGCCCAATAACAAATCCTCCACATTTTAGCTGTGTCACCTGCAAATAATATCATGTGTGTGAAATTAAGCCATAATATTAACATGATGTCTCAGAATCACTTATGGAATTTAGATAAGCAGTGAAAATAATTAAGATGACTATGTATAATTCAACAATCTCCCCTTTCTAAATAAATAATGTGAATCCTCATTTGTGTTGGATGCTACTCAGATTCTTGGAGTGTCAAAACATACTTAATTTGGACAATAGTCCCTTGGAAGAATATAAAATCCATCTTCTTTGGTACCAACAACTCCAATGTCTCTCTACACCGGAAATAGGAACTAGTGTTTTGGTAATATAGGTGTAATGTTTAATTTAGTTACGTGTAACCAAATCACCCAACCAATGAAAGCAAGGCTAAACCAATTTTGTTACTGTCTATACTAGTTTGGAGTGAATCACATAATTCTCTTTAAAACTATTTATGTTTTTTTGATAAATTCTTTATATATAAAGCTGACCGGAAATTCAATTCGGCTCCCGGATGTGTATGCTCCCTCTACTAAAAAATTATATTTCGAAATGTCGAAAATTTTTGACAAAAAATTCTACATGTACATCTCCATAATATACGTGCGTTCGTCAAGTTTCACGAAAAACTAATATTTTGTGTGGTCTATATAAAAAAGAGAAAGTTTATCTTGTGAAAAGCATTATTTTTAGCACTGAATTTTGTCTTTTTTACACACGTCACATGATAAGTCGATTTTTTATGAAACGACTTTGTGAGCACGTAGCACGTGAAGATGTACATGCGAACTTTTAGTTTCAATTTTAAAAAAAAATTAAAATGTATGTAAGATGCATTTCAAAATATAGAGAGTATACGGACCCTTGTTCCAAAACACCGCTCCCCTAAAGCTGACAAACTATATAATGGTACCTATGAGGGGAGCTAGCAAGTTGTTTTCTTATCCATGCAAACTTTAAATTATATCCGATGCACTTACAATTTCATTATGTGATGCAACACTCTTTTCCTTTTTAATCTGTGTGGTTTTTCTCCAGAGTTTCAATGTTACTATGGTGCTCAAAACATCATACTAATAAATATGTAGCAAATCGATATACCATCACCCATACCATATGTAAGCAATAGAATATGAACACGTACAAGAGAAAACTGAAGAAAGACAATTAAGAACCATCACCTGTAGGAAGAGCAAAGGCTTGCCAACCACATCTCTCGTGTCGCCGGCGTCTCCCAGGAACTCCTCGACGCACGGGTACGGCGGCACCAACGGCTCGCCGAGGTCCGCCAGCCGCACGTCGGCGGTCGCCTCCACGAAAACCACCCCTTCTCCCGTGCAGTCCACGACGAGCCTGTTCCCGTCGGGGAGCTTGCGCAGGCGTCCGGCCATGGGGTAGTAGTACACCAGAGCGCCGGCCACGGCCGCCTTGATGCCCCTCGCCACCTTGCCCGGTTTGACGTTCTCTCCCGGCGGGCTCTTGAAAAACCCGACGATGGACTCGTAGAACCTCAGCGGCAACTGGTCATCGAGGTCGGAGAGGGCCTTCGTTTCGACTGGCGTCGGCCGTGCCGGACGCACCAGCTCGGGCTCGTTCCGGCGTGCCGTGAATGTCACCATGGCGACGGAGTTGAGTAAGTGCTTGCCTTGTCGGTGTGTGTATGTCTGTGAGACTGTGACTGAGAGAGTGCTAGAGGCTAGAGTAGTACCGAGGCAGTGGAAGCTGAAGATGACTCGCTGAAGTGGTTTGGCATGAGCTTGTGTACGATACGTCCATATATAGGCAACTTGGTGACCGAGGTCTCGATGGGCGGTGGAGACCCGTTCAAGCATGGATGGCAATGTCATGCAGGATAACAGAAGAGTAAAACACGGCCGGACGACGGACGTACGACAGAGTTGAAGACTCTTTGAACGAGTGAGCCCAACCCTCGAGAATCAAGTCGTGCCGGCGCGACCATTTCATTTCTACTAGGTACTACACGACAACCGTCAACTTTGATGTGTTCGCCGACTCACTGCACTAGCAGCTCGCACCGGTCTCGCTTGGCTGCCCTGATGCGGTCTTGTGACGATTAGTACCAGTTGCGGTACGAGCAAGCATGGGAATATATCTGTAGTTCATCCACCGGTTAAGGATGTCAATTTTACCTAGGGCTACCGGTACCCGCGGGTATTATACTCGTATTGGCAAGGTTTGTGATATATTTTTATGTCTATGAGTAGTATTCATATCTTATCCGTTAAGTCATAGGTAGAGTGCGCGTATAGTCTCATACCAGCGGGTATACTCATACCCATGTATTGTCAACTTCTTACATGACACGTCTATTTTTGTTGTCTTATGAGTTAGAATATGAGAATGTAACTTTTATATTTTGTTAATTGCTATGTACTCAAGTACCTTTTATTGAGTTTAGATAATTCATTTTTAATCAAATGTGTTATCGATAAATCTAAAATTGCGAGTGGCTTGTGTAAAATTTAACCTACCCACCGGTATCCAATGGGTACATGTAACGCCAAGAATGGGTTTGCGTAAAGTTTTATACATATAGGTATGGGTAGGAGTTTGTACATATTGACTATTCGCGTATGGGTATGTGTATGATATTGCTCGACCCTGCGTATACCCTACCCATCGCCATCCTTACCACTCGCCAGATGTTGTACATGAAGCTATACAAAACGAGCCATTTAGCTTGTGTTTGGTAGATTGGGCCAAATTTTATGCTCCGTGGGGACCTCTAGATGCTAGCTGTTGGTGGAAACTGTTAATTATATTTGGTAGTTAGAGATATTATGAGATTTATATAGGATTTATAGATCACATCCTACCTTATCTTTAGGAGAGCTTCTTAGCCTCCAAATCTTGTACTTTTATATATACTCCTCCGAGGCTCAATACAATATCCACCGTATTACGCTAATCTCTCCCTCTCTATTGTTCTACATGGTATCAGTCGCAAGATCCTAGACCTAGCAGTCAGACACACTTACGCACCACGCCGGCCCGGGGGAGGTTGGTCTCCATGACCTATTCCAGGGCCACGCAACATGTAAGAGGGTTAGTCCACCGATTGGTTGATCGGCTGCCCTCGGGTCCTTCTTCCCGATCGGTAGATCAGTTTTTTTTGTCCACCGGTCCCTTGAGCGACCTCTTTTTTGGTTTGCCGATCATAAATCGTATTGTGTCGCCTACCGCCCATCGACTTCACGCGCCTATACTCCGACCACGGTGTCGACCTGGCACTCGGCCGATTGCCGCGACCCCTCGGTCGGCTATCGCACTTGCCTTAACAGGATGTTGATGCATGTAAAATGCATATATGAACTTTGTAGTTTATTGTGTCACAATCATTATTATTATGCAAGTTTATTATATTTATTGGTACTAACCTATTAATAGTTGCAAAAGTGCACACATTTATGTTTTATACTTTCTTGTGTAGGAAATAGGCAAAGGTTGAAGGAAAACGCTCATTATGGTGAAATCTGGAGTTTCCCGGAATATGTCTCTGCAAAACATTTTTCAAAGATTGCCACATAAACCCCCGAAGAGGACGTCCAATGAAAACATTGCAAACCAACAAGTTTTATAAACTTTTCCACACATTCTTCTAGATATAAATTTCGTCCCAAACAGACTACAGAACCTCATTTTAGAGACCAAATACTACAAAGTCTAGATGCAATTTCAGCATTACGAAGTTGGTGACGTGATTGACACAAAATCTTGTCATACTTGATGGATTCGGCCAAGCCACCACTTTATGAGCTCATAAAGGATAAAGGGGATCTTATGAAGGTTCTATAGCTTCCCAATAGCCCTTGGATCAAAGGGGCATCAATCTCATGGCCAAGATTGCATCTCCACCTCTATATATTGAGGGGAAATCCTATTTTTTGAGGAAGCCACCACAAGCCACGAAATCCCCCCCCCCCCCCTTGGAAGCCACCAAGGAGGGGGAGGAGATCCTCCATTGTTGATCCATCACTGACGTGGGCATTACCCTTCGGGTAACCGACATTGCCCTATCCTGTATTAACTAGTTGGAGGCCCATGAAGGCACTTGGAGGCAAGACGGGCCACCTGGATGGCGCACCAGAAGATTCCTTGGCGGGCAAGACGAGGAAGCAGCCGATCAAGGAAAGATTAGATTTAAAACTACTGTAAACCTAGTCGTACTCGGTGAGACCTCTTGAGACCTGGCCACCTATATAAAGGCCAGGAGAGGGGCTGCCGAGGGGGACAATCAATCTTAGCAATCTTAACCACCAAAAGCTTAGAGATAGGTTACCATAGCATTTAGCCTTCTCGACGAGATCTCAACCGAACTATTCGGCACCCCATTGTAATCCAATATCTTCATAATCAAGATCAGACAGGCAGGACGTAAGGGTTTTACCTCATCGAGGGCCCCGAACCTGGGTAAATCGCTCTCCCCGCTTGTCTGTGAACCGATGTCTCGTGTCAGCTTGTAGGATTCCATCAACCCTAAGCCCCAATCGGAGGGCATTGCCGAGGAGTACCCTCGACAATTGGCACCGTCTGTGGGAACCCTGTCGGCACAAGGCAGGTCATCGGCGATACCAGTCACATCTGCGGCGTTCGTACTCGAGTCACCAACGCCACCAGATCCAAAAGACCCGATCCGCTGCGGATCCTTTGAGTTCGTACCACATCTCGAGCCGCCGCACTCGATCCCTGCAGAATCGTGCGACGGCATGACCACAACTTTCGGAGGTGTCCACTTCATCATCGACTCCGGAGGCTTTCTTCGCCTCCCTAGGACAAGCACATCTGGCTCGAGGACCTCAGTCTCGGCAGGTGACGCTCCGGCAGCAACCTTGGAAGTCCCATCTAGAAACATGCAAGGAGGCAGCCGAGGAAGTTTCGACCTCGCAGCGGGACGAAGGAAAAGACAAAGGGACCCACACCGTGGAGAGGAAGAACGTACAGCGACTTACCCTCGCCAGTCCGAACGAGGACAGCGGGACATGCAACCGATCCATGGCCGCACCCGTTCACCATATCTATCGGCTACGGAGCAGCTCGAGGCACCATGTTACCTCCACTCTTACATTGATCCGAAGGATGGTCGAGAGAAATCCAGTCATCTACTAAGGAACTGCCGACACTTCCTAGAGATTCGACAGTTTTGTGATGATCTCAGAGCCGAAGCTATGTCAAGAGTTCAAGCAATTGAGAGAAGGGCGGGGTCCTACAGTTATCCACCAGAACCATATGTACCGGAACCGTACGTACCGGCAGGAGGAAGCGAGCATGTACCAACAGAGATGTTTCCGAAGCCACGTGGGCAGGTCAACATGATCCATAAAACCAGCTTTTCGAAAAGGGAAATCAAAAAATTCTCACGAGAAGTGAAATATGCGGAAGTGGCTATGATTGATACACCCGAATTCATCGACTGGTCAGAACAGAGCATCTCCTTCGGCAGGGCAGATCACCCGAAGGCCGTCCCCAGACCAGGTCATGCAGCCCTCGTCCTTGAGGCGCAGATCGGGGGATACAATATGAGCAAAGTATTCATGGACGGAGGAAGTGGCTTGAACCTACTATTCGCCAGCACAATGAGAGCAATGGGTTTAACAGTCGATATGCTAAGAGAATCTGACACAGGGTTCCACGGCATTATACCGACTTGACCCGCTTATTCCCTTGGTAAAACATCATTGGATGTAGTCTTCGGCACGCCCAGCAACTTCAGGAAAGAGAAAATCGAGTTCGAGGTAGTCGACTGGGAATCTCAGTACCACGCCATCCTCGGCAGGCCCGCATTTTCCAAATTCATGGCTGTACCCCATTATGCGTACCTAAAACTGAAGATGCCAGGCAACAACGAAACCCCAATAACCGTTCATGGAAGTTTCGCTCGATCAGATAACTGCGACAGGGACTTCCAGAAGATCGCCTCGAAATTCGGAGCCAAAGAAGAACTCAACGCAGTCGACGCCGTTACAGATCACACGCAACCACCAGCCGACAATCGAAACGTAAGATCCGACGAGTTTGACGCTGCAAAGGAAGCCAAGAAGCTGCGGGTGCACCCCACTGACCCGAAGAAAACGGTCAATACGTCGGCCGACCTTACTGACGCATAGGAAGGCGCGCTCATCGAGTTCCTCCGTGAGCGCTGGGAGATATTTGCATGGGAACCATCCGACATGCCAGGTATCCCCAGGGAACTCGCTGAGCATGCCCTCAATGTTGACCCGACAGCCAAACCAGTACAGCAATCGATGCGCCGATTTTCTGAACCGAAGAGAAGAGCAATTGGTGAAGAAGTTAGTCGACTCCGCAAGGCAGGATTTATTCGAGAGCTTAAGGAATCCGAATGGGTAGCTAATCCCGTTATGGTGCTGAAAAAAGACACGACTGCCCTCCGCATGTGCATCGATTACACCAGCCTTAATAAGCACTGCCCAGAAGACCACTTCCCGCTGCCTCGTATAGACCAGATAGTCGACTCCACAGCCGGATGCGACCGTCTCTCCTTCCTTGATGCGTACTCCGGGTATAATCAGATCAAGCTGAAGAAAGAAGACCAGGAGCTAACCGCGTTCATCACCCCACACGACATTTTCTGTTACAACGTCATGACCTTTGGATTGAAAAACGCAGGAGCAACTTATCAACGTTGCATGCAAGCTTGCCTTGGAGAGCAGATTGGGAGGAACATCGAAGTCTACATCGACGATATCGTGGTGAAGACGAAGCATGCCGCCACTCTCATCGATGATTTGCGGGAAACTTTCGACAACCTAGACAAGTATAAAATCAAGCTGAATCCCAAAAAATGTTTCTTCGGAGTGCCAAGGGGACAAGTACTCGGGTACTTCATCTCAGCCAGAGGAATTGAAGCCAATCCTTTGAAGATCAAAGCTATTCTCGACATGGAGCCGCCAAAGAATCTGCACCAAGTGCAGCAGTTGGCAGGACGATTAGCAGCGCTCAGTAGATTCATCGCCAAGCTAGGAGAGAAAGCTTTGCCCTTCTACAACTTGATGAAAAAGTCAGAAAAGTTCGAGTGGACAAAGGAGGCGCAGGAGTCCTTCGACAACCTGAAGAAAATCTTGTCGACATCCCCAGTCCTTGTAACTCCGCGCGAGAAAGAGACGTTGCTTATGTACATAGCCGCAACAGCACAAGTCTTTAGCAGCGTTTTGGTCGTCGAACGAGAAGAAGCATGGAGAGTTCATGGTGTGCAGAGGCCTGTTTACTACCTCAGTGAGGTGCTCACACCTGCAAGGCAGAGGTACCCCCATCATCAGAAGCTGGCATACACAGTATGGAGGTCAGCTCGCAAGTTACGGCACTACTTCACAGAGCACCCAATTATCGTCGTGAGCGAAGCGCCACTGAAGAACATAATGACTAATCCAGAGGCCACAGGTCGAGTGTCTCAATGGGCTATCGAGATAGCACCACACGACATAACTTACGTTAATCAAACAGCGATAAAATCCCAGATCCTCCCAGATTTCGTGGCAGATTGGATCCAATCACAGACACCACCAGCACCCGACATGTCGGGGTCATGGATAATGTACTTCGACGGGTCGAAACGGAGCACAGGTGCAGGAGCAGGGGTGGTATTAATATCACCGCAGGGAGATAAGATGAAGTACATACTACTTATGAATTTCCCCCTGCCGACGAATAACGAGGCAGAGTACGAGGCGTTGTTACACGGAATGAAGATGGCGAAGGCATGTGGGGCAACTCGCCTGGAAATCTATGGAGACTCAAACCTGGTAGTACAACAGTCGATGAACCGGTGTGACGCGGTCAGCGATAACATGATTGCCTACCGACAGTTGTACCAAAACATGGAAGCCAAATTCGAAGGATGCGAGCTCAAACATATCGCCAGAGCCAGTAACGAGGAAGCCGACACTCTGGCGAATATCGGGTCCATGTGCTCCCCCATCCCAGACGGAGTGTTCTACGAAGTCATTGCTCAACGATCGATAAAAGAGAAGGTGTCGACACCTCCAAAACCGTCGGCTGACGAATCGGAGGCGAGCCCGCAGCAAGCTGCCGAAGAACCCTCAACTCCACTTGTCGAACAAGTCCTCCTCCTCGAGCCACTATAGACCAAGCCGTTCCTAGCGTATCTAACAAAGCAGGAGTTGCCGGAGGATCCAGTAGAAGCGAGACGAATCGTCAGACGATCGAAAGCCTTCGCCATAATAAACGGTGAACTTTACAAGTGCAGCATTTCTGGTATTTTCCAAAGGTGTATTGCTATTGACGATGGAAGAGCACTGTTGCGCGAGATACACGAAGGAACCTGTGGACACCATGCAGGAAGCAGGGCCCTTGTGGCGAAAGCCTTCAGGGCGGGATTTTATTGGCCAACGGCAGCATCGGATGCTCGAGATCTGGTCATGAAGTGCGACCCCTGCCAACGTTTTTCACCAAAGTCGCACGCCCCTGCGACAGATTTGATGACAATACCTCTGGCATGGCCCTTCGCTCAATGGGGACTCGACCAAGTTGGACCACTGCCAAGGTCGTCACCTGGACGACACACGTACCTACTGGTCGCAGTCGACAAATTCACCAAATGGATCGAGGCAGTACCTGTACGAAACCAAAAAGCTGAAACTGCAGTTCAATTTTTCAAGGGAATAACCTGTCGATTTGGTATGCCCCACAGTATCGTCACAGACAACGGAACTAACTTTGACTCCAAAGAGTTTTCGGAAATTTTGTGATGACGGAGGAATTAAACTGAAGTTTGCATCAGTAGCCCACCCACAGACCAACGGCCAGGTGGAAAGGATCAACGGTCTCATAGGGGATGGCCTCAAGAAACGCCTTACAGGTGCAGCTGGAGCCTGGGTCGAAGAGTTACCATCCGTACTCTGGAGTTTGCGTACTACACCTAACAGGTCGACTCAGTACACCCCATTCTTCTTGGTGCATGGAGCCGAAGCAGTTCTACCAGCCGACGTTCGGTTTGAAGCTCCTCGGGTGACAGCATATACAGAATCCTCTTCCAATATCGCACTGCAGGATGCTGTGGATCTCCTCGACGAGGCACGAGATATTGCCTTGGCAAGAACGACGGTATACCAGCAGGCGTTGAGAAATTATCACAGCCAACGAATACGCAGTCGAAGCTTTAACGTCGGGGATATGGTACTTCGGCTGAAGCAAGAAAGACCCTTGAAACTTGAATCCCCATGGGAAGGACCATATATCGTCCCTGAAGTGATACCAGGAGGAGCATATCGGCTCAAAAACCCAGCTTCAGGAAAAGACGTTGAGAATCCATGGAACATCGCACAGTTGCGACGGTTTTATACATAGGATGCGATTGTTTTTAATTACTCGACAGCCCTTAAGGTTGCTTTTGCACTATGAATAAAGTTCTAATCAGGTTTTCTACCTTTTTTCTTGATCCAGGCCTTATCACCCGAACATACCGTTCGGGGCCCCTACCATTGGCTCTTACTCCCATCGGGAGCGCTGGCCTAAAAAATGCGCCTACACAATGTCATTAATTAAATACTCTCAACGGGAGCTAAGATTAATGACACACAAAAACAACCAATCCAAGCCTCGAGAAAATACGCGAGTGCTGCAGTCGATGGTTACATTATCACAAAATAAGGCTCAAACCGGTGCACCGCGTGACGAAGCCAAGCGTCTAATTCCCGCGACTAAGTCGATGGGTCTCGCTCTTACAAAATTTACATATCGACTTCGCAATAACATTGCAAAAATCCAACGAAGTCGTCGAGAGAGCAGGTTGAACTGATCACTCAGCCGCCCTCGACAATAAAATATCAATCAAACTAACATAGCGTGCAACGCACGCAGTAAATTTGTACAAAACAATCTTATGCAGATACAAGGTTATTACATTCATGACTGGGCTCCCTGGTTCCCTTGGGTCCTCAGATCCCTCTCGAGGCATGACTCCATCCCAGAAATAATGGTATAGGCAGGACCTCTAGCAATATCATAATATTGGCCTAAATTCCTCTCAGTGTTTGCTACGGCTCTCAAGTCTAAAGATGGATGGCATGCCAATACCGAAGCAAAGGCAAGTTCAGCACCAGCCAGAAGTTCTTTCCGCACCAATTGTCGAATCCTTTCGGGAGACTTGAATCGGGTGAACGAGGCGAGATAAAGTTTCGGGTGCTTGGTCCAGAGGAAACAAAGTCTTCCAAACCATCGTGAGATGAGCGTGGAACTTATCAAAGTAGTAATGCGCCTTCTCCACCCGGTGCTCAAACTTCGCCATGATAACAGCCTTCGGACGATGCAGCCACAAATTGTGCTTCGGGTGAGCAACAGCAGTCATCACTTCGACCTTTTCATGGATCTTCTTGTCCTCCTCGGATTTATCTGAAGATACAACTGAAAAGGAACGAATATCAGTTAAAAAGAATATTCAAGCTACGTCAGGAATCAGAAGATGGGTTAATACTTACAGCCCAAAATTTCGGTAGCAACATGAAGACCATCGAGAGCGTATTGCTCGATAGCAGTCGCTATTTCACCCTTTTTCTTCACCAAGGCTGCCATTGCGCGAAGAGAAGTGATGTCTTTATTTAAACAAGACACTTGGTCACGTAAGCGGCGAACAAGGTCTGATTCGTCATAACTCGAAGGGTTTGGAAAAAGCTCGGCACGGGAAGAAGATGAAGGAATCTGCAGTACAGTCTTCAGTTCAGAACAACATTAACATAAAACTCCCATCGGGAGCGCTTGGCATATATGTTACATTCAAAAGATTGTTCGAATTGGCAACAGAGCCGAAATAAAACAGGACTAAGTCAAATTGCGATTGGTCTTATTTACAATAAATCAAGCAAAAGTTCAAGGGATCGTCGATGATGAGCCGGGGGCAGCTTCAGGAATAGGCTTGGCTTGTGTTTCATCTACCAACTTCAGGAGTTGATTGGCACATGTCACTGCCGATCGTTTGAAAGGTTCAAGGTCGACTAAATGATTGTCATCATCCACAGGCAATGCCTTAGACAATTTCTCTAAGTCCGACCCCATCCCATGGCCCATTAGCAGCTGGAAAGTAAGGACCGCCCCAAACAAGTGGGAACGGCGTTTCAATACCTCCACAGGCTCGGAAGAATCAACAAGGAAGGCATCCGCCATCTCGCCAAGAGTCTTGTCCTGCTTCATCTTCGGGAAGATCATTGAGTATAGCCTCGACAACGCTCCTTTAGTCTTTTGCAGGAGTCCAAGGACTTGGACATTAGACTCAGCGGCAAACGACAGGGCATCGGCTGTAGAGTCCTCCCGAAGCTGATGGCGTCGAGTGATAGTTATATTGGCGGCCTCTGAAAGAAAGACAGATCAGTAGCTAGTGAAGAAATACCAAGAAAGAAACTATGTGTCATGAATTTTACCCAATAAATCCTTGATGGATTCGCGGAGGACGCCTTCCTTCTTGTCGGTCGCAACTGCTGCCGCACGCCTGGCGTCTTGTTCATCCTTCATCTGCCGCTTCAGCTTCTTCAACTCCTCCTTCAGCAAGGCATTTTCATTCTTGGCGTCGGTAGCAAGCCTGTTGGCTTCTAGCACCTGATCAGCCGAAGATTTGACAGTCTTTCGAAGCTGGGTGTTTTCAGCCTCTAGTCGGGTAAACTGCTCGGCGAAATCTACCACAGCATCGACTGTGGCGTAAATCGACTGCAGCAAGGGAAATCAAGAGGACTCAGTTGATAAAAGAAACTCAGCAAAACAAGGTAGATTAAATAGTTACGTGATCACGACCAGTCGACGAAGTAGGAGCATCGCCAGGAGGGATAACCTTCGACACTGGAATTTTTTCCAGGACCGTCCTTGTGGGAGGCGTCGACTTGGCAGGAGAAGGATTCGGCTCCTTAGCTGATGCCGTTTTCTCGACAGATAATTTAGCCCTCTTCGCAAGAGGAACATCATCATCATCATCAGAGCTACTTAAGAAGAATGCACAATTAGCGTATGAAGCAGTAAAGAATACGTCAGAAAGGGGCTAAAGATGCTCACAGGTCCAGGTCATCTTCAGCAGCGAAAAAACCTGTCGAACTTTCCTGGATAGGAGGAGGCGAAGCAGTCCCAACGGCATCATTATCCTGTCCGCTAGGACTTGATTCAGCCGTAGTAATAAAATCATCGTTTACCTGCTTGCGTCGCCTGCTCTTAATGAAGGCATCATCTTCAGCAGCTTCTTCCTCTTGGACATCGCTGTCTTCAAGGGCGTGTTGGACGTCCTCGGTCTCCTCGGAGTCGTCATCGTCATCCTCTGGCTCCACGCCACTTTCAGGCGGAGGAGGATAGCATTGAGCAATGGTGGGGGCCTGTCGGGAGAAGAAAGCTTGTAAAGCGCAATGAAGGAAGAAACAACAACAACAAACAAGAAACGGTGAAGAATTACCTCAGTCGGAAGATGGTGTAAATCATGAGGGGGACGAGCCGACGTCAAGACAATGTTGTCCTTCATACTGAGGCATGTCAAACGGCGGACTTCGTCTCGAAGTTCCTCAGCCGAAAGGTCGGCAGAGCTGACCCTGGAATTGTCGCCTTTGCCAGTGTAAAGCCACAATTGGTGGGGTCGGAACATTAGTGGCTGCACTCGACGTTGCAGGAACACTGAGACTACCTCAGTGCCGCACATCGTCAAGCCACCCGTATTCTTCAGGACGACGACCTGATCAAACAGCATGTCGGCTGTCACCCTCTCTTCGGGAGAAAGGGCGTTTCGCCAGGATTTCTTCGGCTTAGCTATCAAGACATCTTTGAAGGGAGGGAGATTCGAGTGCCGACCGTGCACCACAGGGTCTCGCAGATAAAACCACTTGCTGCGCCATCCTTGAACGGATTCTTTCATTGGATAGTCGAGGTAATCGACTTCCTTTCTGACAACAAAGCCAACGCCACCGACGACGGGGGGGGGGGGGGCGTTGCTGTCGTTATGACGCTTCACATAAAAGATCTTCCTCCAAAGACCCCAGTGGGGATCGATGCCAAGGAAGGCCTCGCAGACAGTGATAAAAATGGAAAGGTGGAGAATGGAGTTTGGGGTCAGCTGCCAGAGCTGGATTCCGTAGAAAAAAAAGGAGGGAATGGAGGAACTCGTGGGCAGGAAGAGAAAGGCCCCGGAACAGGAAAGCAGCAAACATGACAATGAAGCCTTTCGGAGGCTTTGGGCGAGAAACGGCACCTGGGAGACGAATGTCATCTTCAGATGCGAAGATGAAGCCGAGGGCTCGCAGCTTGTTCACATCACGATTGGAAATGGCGGAGGCGCTCCAGTCGCGGCTGACCTTAACCGCATCTGAGGTGCTGGCGCTCTTCTTCTTGCCCATGGCGTACGGAACTTCTGAAGGAGGAGCAGAGGGGGAAGGAAGGCTTGAGCGAGAAGATGAGCAGTAAGAGGCGTGAAAAGTAAAAACAAGGAGGCCCTCTATTTATGCCATAAGAATTTGTGTAAAATCGTGGCCATAACTCCACAAACGTCGTGGGAGGTGGAGCAGATCTGGTTGTGCACGTGGCGCTTAAAGAAAGAACGGAACCGGCGGCCCATTATTCCCACATTGCGCGAAAATCGAGGAAACGCCTCGGTCGCCGCGCATGCACTGGTCAATTCCTAAAAACTGCCCGCGCAGAACTAGGGTGGGCCCGTCAGGTCAAGTCTTGTCAACAGAGTCATAGCGGCAGCACGTCATCAATGACATCATGAAGAATGCTCGAAGCATTCGAAGGAATAAAAAGGTATCGGATGGTGAACTTGAGTCTATGCACAGATTGCGAAGCATCTGCACTTAGACTCGGGGGCTACTCCCATCGGGAGCGCTGACGCGCACCCGGTAGAATGAGGAGTCGAAGGAAAAAAGGATTGAAGAAAAATTGGCTAATCAGCTCGAGTCTGCACTCGGTTGCAAGCACCCGCGCCCAGACTCGGGGGCTACTCCCATCGGGAGCGCGCGACGCACACCCGAAAGAACTTTTTTGCACTCCAGGATCATGCTCGGGGACTTGATTCTGTGTAGGGTAACGTCGATTTGCCATCGGCAGTTAACCAGGAAAAGTTGGGCACGTTACTCATTATCCCTTGCATTAGGAAAATATATCGGATGACCTACGAAGACTTGCAGAAAAACTTCGGCAGAACGAAACGTTCGAGTGGTACAACTTGAGTCTACACACGGATTGCAAGCATCCGTACCTAGACTCGGGGGCTACTCCCATCGGGAGCGCTGACGCGCACCCGACAGAGGAAGATGATGCTGATTCAAGGAGAATAAGAACAATCAAGGAGAAGAACATCAAAAGGAAGCATGCTTCAGTATCTACCCGAACTATGTTCGGCTAGACACTCGGGGGCTACTGAAGTGGGCATTACCCTTCGGGTAACCGACATTGCCCTATCCTGTATTAACTAGTTGGAGGCCCATGAAGGCACTTGGAGGCAAGACGGGCCACCTGGATGGCGCACCAGAAGATTCCTTGGCGGGCAAGACGAGGAAGCAGCCGAGCAAGGAAAGATTAGATTTAAAACTACTGTAAACCTAGTCGTACTTGGTGAGACCTCTTGAGACCTGGCCACCTATATAAAGGCCATGAGAGGGGCTGCCGAGGGGGACAATCAATCTTAGCAATCTTAACCACCAAAAGCTTAGAGATAGGTTACCATAGCGTTTAGCCTTCTCGACGAGATCTCAACCGAACTATTCGGCACCCCATTGTAATCCAATATCTTCATAATCAAGATCAGACAGGCAGGACGTAAGGGTTTTACCTCATCGAGGGCCCCGAACCTGGGTAAATCGCTCTCCCCGCTTGTCTGTGAACCGATGTCTCGTGTCAGCTTCCAGGATTCCATCAACCCTAAGCCCCAATCGGAGGGCATTGCCGAGGAGTACCCTCGACAATCACCAAGGAAGAAGGAGGGCCAAGCGGCCTCTGCCCCTAGGGCAGTCGTCGCCCTCTACAAGGTTCGCCACGCCTGCGCCCATCACCATCTCCTCCACGGGTTGCTCTTCATCACCAATGTCTTCATCAACACCTACAACAACATCCTCCATCTACCCCTTTGTAATATCTTGGAAAACATGATGTGTATTGCAATCTATCACTTTTCCATGATATTTTTCCATGACATTTTGTACCTCTATGTCTATGTTTGAGTAGTGATTTGCTCTTGGAAATTGTGAGATAATTTGTTGATGGTTGCATACAAGTTATTTTTTTATCTTCTATGATGATCTCTTGTACTATATGAGTGCACACATATGTTGGGGAATACATGATGTTGTCACCGTTGCACGATGATAGGAGGAGGGATGGATGGAATTTGGCAGAAACCATATCCTAATTCTTAGTATTCATGTTATATTAATTCATGGTTAATCAACAGGGGTATAATTATGGAGACCTTTAAACTTATAGCGGTCGTTGGACTTTATATCTTAATAATTCTTTTGTTTGCTCATACTTATGGCCTTAGGATCAATCAGTAGTGGTGTATTTGCTCATATCTATGGTTGCACCTATCTATGGCTCCTCTCTAGAAGGAACACCAAAAATACTATCAGCTTCACTAATTGTGACAACCACACAAATGAAACAGTAATTTGTCTGAACAATTACTCCCTTGAGTTACTTCAGCTTACTCAACTTAACCTCACAACATTTACTTTACTTGCACTAGTTTTACTTCCTACAATTATTTTTAGTACTTTATAGTCTTCTAGTTCCTAGTAGAAACCACTTTACACAAACTCCAATCCATTGCTTTCCACGAAGGGGCATATAAGTGGGTTATAGGGATTTAGAGAATAGATAGTTTACCTTCAGCTTCTCGTGGGTTTGACACTCAAATAGTTACCGAATTGTAGTACGGTGATCCCCTGCAATTGGGGGTTATCAGATGCAGAGGCCGCTCTCCCGAGATCGTCTTTGCCTCGTCACCGAGGACACGCTTACCACCAATTGAGCTACTGGTTGCCGCTATGTCACCCCTTTGGGACACAGCGCCGCCACCTTGGTCGACGCTATCAGCTGCTAACACGTCTTCTCACGCGTGTACGCACCGTTGGCCTACAGCCGCTGCACCGACTCGCGCCTTCCAGCTATTCCGGCCCCTCGGGTCGTACCATCACTGCACGCAGTTATCTTCACCGTCCCCATACACTAACATCCTAGGATACCACCACGTCGCCTCTCTTGGCGTGGGTTGCCACGTCCCCGCAAGGTCTTCGTCACGCAGCCAAGTTCTTCTTCGCATACTTTGAGTACCGCCGCTGCACCTCTACAGGTTACCAACATGACCACTCTAGGTTGTCGCGGGTTCCGCCAACAACACCATCGTCTCCGTCCACTAAAAATTTGCCGCCAGCATCATCGCCTCATCCTAGACTACACTTTCTCTACTACTCCGACAACCGCGGACTGCACCAACACATCTCCTTCGTGGCAGCTCTACACCTAACAGCCATCCTGGAGGCTTCCTCTCCTAGTGTCTCCATCATGGCTTGAAGTTTTTAATGGTACCGTTCTACGCATGCTTGGTGTTGTCAACACCGCCAGGTATATTCATCCCCGACATGTTCCCGAACATGGCAAACCCGGTGTGGCGCCTCACCTTTGGAAGCTTCGACAAGATCTTCTTTGCGATCGAATTCTTCCTCAACGACTACCTCGATCGAGTCACCTTCTTTCACCAGCGCCCTCGTGTGCCCACAACTCCATGGAACTTCGTTGCGCCCATGGCTTCATGAGCGGCTACCTCCACATCAGCTACACCGACCACGACATCGACCACGACATTCCCTCGCGTGGTTACGTCGATTAATCTTTCATCACCCACCGCTCTCGGCTACCTCGATATCAACACAAAGGTGAAAGGACACGGATGTCGCCTAGAGGGGGGGGTGAATAGGCGATTTAAAACTTTTACGAGATGGGCTTAACAAATGCGGAATAAAACTAGCGTTTACTTTGTCAAGCCCAAAGCCTATATACTATTGTTCACCTATGTGCACCAACAACTTATTCTAAGCAATGGTTCACCTATGTGCACCAACAACTTATGCTAAGCAATACAAGCAAGTATGTGATAGCAAGATATATATAACTTCAAGCACGATGGCTATCACAAGGTAAAGTGCATAAGTAAAGAGCTCGGGTATAGAGATAACCGAGGCACGCGGGAGACGATGATTTATCCCGGAGTTCACACTCTTGCGAGTGCTAATCTCCGGTGGAGAGGTGCGGTTGCTTAGTGCTCCCGAACGCCACAAGAGGCTCACCTTGAGGTGTGGTTGCTCGATGCACACCAACGCCACAAAGGCCTCACCCCAAGATGCGGTACTCACACCACACACCGAACGCCACGAAGGCGCCTCACCTAAATCTCCGGTGACCCTCGCCACAAAGGCCTAGGTCACGGTTCCACTAAGGGATTTCCTTCGAGGCGGAAACCGGGCCTTACACAAAGATTGGGGCACACATCCACAACTTAATTGGAGGCTCCCAACAAATCGCCACAAAGGCCTAGAATCCGTCTAGGGTTCCAAGAACCCAAGAGTAACAACCTTCTTGCTTTCACCACCATGAATCACCGTGGAGAACTCAAACCGATGCACCAAATGCAATGGCAAAGATGCTTAAGTCCTTCTCTCTCAAATTCCAACAAAGCTACAAAAGCTATTGGGGGAATAAGAGAAGAAGAACAAATAGGAGGATGAACACCAAATTTCTCCAAGATCTAGATCTAGTGGATTCCATTCACAAAGAGAGGGATTTGATTGGTCAAGATGTAGATCTAGATCTCCTCTCTCTTTTCCCTCAAATGGGGGCAAGAATCATGGAGGGATTGAGAGATAGAGCAAGCTTCTCTAGTTCAACAATGGAGGAGAGAGAGAGTCAGAGAGCCACTACCCAAGGAGGAAGAAGGGGGGTATTTATACCCCCCCCCCCCCGAAAAAACAAGCCGTTGCAGGATATTGTGTAACACCGGAAGTTCCGGCCAGGAGGGCCAGAAGTTCCGGCTGGCACCGGAAGTACCGGCCATGTTGGCCGGAACTTCCGCCAGGAAGATTCCGCACAGACGACCTGGTCAGAAAGAGATAGGGGCGGAACTAGGGCGGAACTTCCGGCGACCGGAAGTTCCGGCCAAGTTCCGGCCAAGTTCCGGAATTTCGAGAAAACCATACTGGACATACTGAGCCACAATTTGCCGATTTCCGGAACTAGCCCGGAAGTTGGGCGGAAGTTCCGCTGGCCGGAACTTCCGGCCTTCTTCGCCGGAACTTCCGGCCAGCTTTTGAATGCACCAACTGAGAGGGGCGTTGTGGGTGCTGACGAAAGGAGTATCTGGGCGGAACTTCCGGCTGTAGAGGCCGGAACTTCCGCCAGGAGCAAAAGACACACCGGTAAAACCTCCAACCTCGAAAATGCAATAAGTTGAGTTAGGAAACTCGGATTTAGGTGAAACCAATTTTGTTGGAAAGAGGACGACAAAAGCTACCCAATTTTGTTGGAAATATGGAAATCAGTGGGGGGTGATTTTCTACTATTTTTAGAGGTGCAATACCTCAACATGAGAAACCGAGAAAATCACCAAACTCGAAAACGCAACAAGTGATCTATGCAAAATCCGTTTTCGATGAACTAGAGCTTACAATGAGAATAAGCACAAGCTCTAAAACATCACATGGGTAAGATCCAAATAACAACCAAGAAAGATGATGCAAGGATGCAAAGGTTTGAGCTCTCTCCGAACGATACGATCGAGTTACTCACTCGAGAGCCCTCTTGATAGTACGGCAACTAAACTATAAACCGGTCTCCAACTACACTATGAGACCGGTGAGAAAGAAACCCTATCAAGAACAAACCTTATACTTGCGCATTCCACTTGAGCTCGATGATGACGATCTTGACCGCAACAAGATGGAACGCCTTTCTTGATTGTGCTTGCTTGACGAAGTCTTGTGGATTGCTCCCCCATAATCCATCATGGGAGAGCTTCTTCTTCGGCGCAACTTCACATATCTATGAATACCATATGGATGGCAAGAGTCGAGCAAAGGATCTCTTCGAGATGGCTCATCTTGAACTTGCACTTCATTTCTTCATGGCAAGCTTGAAGCATATGATCTCTTCGAGTTGGCTCATCTTGAACTTGCACTTCATTTCGTTGATGTCTTGAAGTTAACCTTGAGAGCTCACTTCATCTTCATCTTCAAGATATACTTGACACTTGATCTTCTTCATTTGCTTCTTATTGCAATCTTGAAGCCAACTTATGGTTCAAGTATTGCCTATGGACAACACCTATAAATATAACTTAATGCAAACATTAGTCCATAGGGATTGTCATTAATTACCAAAACCACACATGGGGGCTCCATGCACTTTCAAAAGGGCTACCACCTCTAATGAGCACTTCATCGTCTTCCTCTGCAGTCCAAACATCCGTGACGCGACACATTCAACTATGCTCCCGCTACAACTGGGGGGAGGGGGTCAGCCTGTTAGTTTCTACCTCGAGTTTCTCTCTAGTCTAACCGTTTGAGATGCCACTGTTGTTCACGTTAGTACCGCCACGACTGAGGGGGGGGTCAGTTATATTTGGTAGTTATACATACTATGCTATTTGTATAGGATTTGCAGATCATCTCCTATCTAATCTCTAGGAAAGCTTCTTAGCCTGCAAGTCTTCTACTCCTATATACACTCGCCCATCTCTCCTCTCTATTGTTCTACAGAAACGATGACCTCTACCTAGTCTAGATTACATGTTATACAGTAGATGGAAAAGCTAGACATAAAGGAGGGCAAGAGGATTACAAAGAAGGCAATAGATAAAAAGGAAGGAGCCAATCACTTTATGTAGTCGTTGAGGTCAACTATCCGTTGGTGTACTACATGCACGTATTGCCCAACTCATATGTGTGTTGGGTACAACTTTGTTTAACACCCCTTAATCTAAACCACGGAAGAATGGAGGGACTGAGATTAGGCTTAAATTGTTCGAAAGTCTTCACCTAAAGAGCCTTTGTAAAGCCATCAGCGACCTGATCTTTGCTTGATGTAAATTTGATCTCAATGTCTTTGCTTGCAACTCTTTCTCTAATAAAATGAAAGTCAATATCAATTTGTTTTGTGCAAAGAATTGGATTTGCAGATAAATAGGTGGCACCAAAGTTATCACACCATAGACAAGGATGAGCACAAAAAGACATCTGTAGTTCAGGACGCAAGGCTTGAACCTAAATTAGTTTGGCTGTTACATTTGCTAGTGCTTTGTATTCGACTTTGGTGCTTGAGCGGGAAACATTATCTTGTTTGCGAGCACTCCAAGAAATGAGGTTGAGATCTCAAATCCACCTGTGCATCATCTATCATCGAGATAGTCGGCCCAATCTGCGTCTGAAACGACACTAAGTAGAGTACAGTGGCGGCGGTCAGCCCTCGTGGCGGTGTTGTGGAGGGGCGCGGCTTCTAGCGGGCTTCTAGAAGCGTGGCGCGGGATTTTATGCGCCAGAGGGACTCGGTGGCAGGGCGAGTGAGGCGACGGCAACCTCCCAGGGGCGGCGCTGACGGATTTTGGTCGCCGGCGGTGACCACCTGGGGCGCTCCACGACCGACATCATCGCTTTTTGGGAGCTATGAAACTCAGATAGAAATGACATGACATCCCACGTGCTCCATTTTTCATTTCAAGCCTTTTTGTAAACCTAAGTTTTGTTAAATTCAAAAGTTCACATACTAGATATTTTGAGTTTTGAAAATGGAGAAACAGACTTGGAAGCAAACGCCTCCCACGCTCCACTCGTGCGAGGGCGCCGCCAATAAATCATGCTCGCAGCAAACGGCACCGGTGCACCACCGCCACCTCCCCTTCTGCATTCACACGTGGGCGCCGCCGGGCGCCGCAACTGCTGGTATGTGCTCCTGCTCGCGTCCCCTACCTCTACTCCTCCCATTCTCCACTCGCGTGAGGGCACCGCAGAGCATTGTCACACGCGCGGGAAAACCGCCTCTAATGACTGGGTGTGGGAGGACGCCGGTGGGCGCCGGCCCGGTACCACCTCCTCCTTCCTCGCGTCAAGTGCAGTCGCGGGCGGACGCTAGCTGGCCCTAGTGCTCCGAGGCGGCAAGCCCGACGGCGGCACAAGTCGGTGGCATGAGGACGGCAGTGGAGATCCCCTCCTCTCCCATATTTTGATTTTCTAGTGTAGTCTGACAGGTGGGACCTAGGTCCACGTGAGCAAGTTGACTAACCGTGATGCCACCTCAGCCCTAACAATGTGCCCCACCCATCTAGCAAAATCTGGCCATTTTTTGTTCTGGGAACATAAAGTGTCGGTATATGGTAAATTTGAAACCTAAAGTGGTGGTTTTATGCCATTAACTCACAAAAAAACTAGTTACCTGACCAGTGATTACTTGAGCCATCTGATGTTTTGTGTCAAGATCAGTGCAAAGATGGGAGGAACCAAGAATAAAATACAAATCAACTTCATATATCTTTTTCGAAGGATACTGGAAGGATCCTCGGACACAACAAAAAAAAGTTCAGGTCCATTGAGAAAGGGGTTAACATCTTATTACAGCACGAGACGTCATCACCATCAACGGCAGAAAAGAAAAGCAGGAATTCAAACAAAACACACAACGTGCGTGCCACAAAACAAACAAACTGCGAGACACTTATCAACCCATTCTCAATTTCAAGTTCTTGCTCGATCGTCATCATCAGTATTCAGTACCGCCCGTCGGCGGCCGGCCGGCCCTGCTGGTAGTCCTTGGCCTCGCCGTGCTGGTTGCGCTGGTGATTGTTGTCGTTGTCGCCGTACTGGTTGCGCTGGAGTTTGCTGTCGTTGTCGCCGTCGACGCGCTTCTGTCCGTTCTGCGCGTGCGTGGCGTCGGCGTCGGCGTCGGCGCCGTTGGAGGAGGGCGGGCGCTGCAGGCTCTTGACGTAGGCCCAGGACTCGCGCCGGGAGACGTCTTCCCACCAGCGGCTGACGTTCCTGCGGCGCTCGAACATGCGGCGGGAGCGCGGGTCGGAGGCGAGACGGTCGGCGTTGGGCAGGTGCGACAGGTCGGCGATGGTGAACTTGTCCCCGGCCAGGTACGCCGCCTCCTCCAGGCGCTGCTCGTAGATGTCCAGCAGCTTCTCCAGCTCCCTCTGGCTCTTCTCGAACAGCCTCCGCATCTCCTCCTCCTTCTCCTTGGTCGTGCCCGGTGGCGCCCCGGCCAACACGCGCTTCGTCGACGCGTTCACCGCGCCGTTGCCAGTGCCATTGACAATGCCCTTACCCATGCCGTTGACGTTGCCGTTGCCGTTGTTGTTGCCATAGCCATTACCATTGCCGTTGCCGTTGCCGTTCTGGTGCTGCTGCGGCATGGCGGGCGGCAGGAAGGCGAGGCTGTAGACCATCTCGGCGCTGGGCACGTCGAAGCTCTGCGCCTCCGTCTGCAGCCACTGCTCGATGGACGCGCGCTCCAGCGCCCCCGACCCTATCAGGTCCGGGTTGCCCTGCTTCGCGTACTTGTGCGAGATGTGCCGCAGGATGCCCCTCGACTCTGCATCCACCCACACACATTGCGCCCATCAGAAATCATATCATGCAGATGCAGTATCTCCCTTGCCGCGGTTAGTGCTTACCGGAGAGGGTGAGGTTGTCGTCCTCGAACGTGAGCGCCTCGCCGCGCGGCTGGAGCTTGAGGTACTGGGGCATGCGTTTGGCGCCGTGGTAGGCGTCGACGCGGATGAGCTGGAACTCCACGTCCTTCTCAAACAGGCACATGAGCACGCGGGCTACCTCCGCCGACGTCGGCGATCCGAACACCTTCACGCTCGTCGGCGCCATTGCAGTGAACTCGAGTGTGAAGAAAAAGCTCGGAGCTAAAATGGGATGCTGCAAACGTTAGAGCAATGCTTGATTTGGATTGGGTAGCTAGGGTGGTGTGCTTATATAGTCGCCACTCGCCAGAGCGGGGAGATCTTACAAAATTCTTTGCTTCTTCAAGGGTAAATCTAAAGCTGAAAATCAAAGGAAAAGAAGAGGCAAAGACGAAAGCTATCGATGGGCACCAAAGGGAAAGGGGATGCTTATCTATGTGACAAGATTGTCTCATGTGTGTTGTCATGGCAGCATGACTGCATGATTGTACCCACAACTAATAAGGTGGGGATTTCCATTTTTATCAGAGGACGGTGTGATTCGTCTTCTTTAACAAGAGTGGGCGTTGAGCAATTTGAAGATTTGAGACACAAAATGAATAGCAGGAAAGAGATTTCAGCCCTGTTTTGCTCAACTATATGCGGTCTATACGTAGTGTAACGTACTGCCTGTGAACTTACGATATGTGCTAACTTGTTAAAAAAAACATTAATAAATAAGATGCAAGTGCTAGGGGCAGATGAAAATTTTGAAGTGTGACCACGTGCACATAAGATGAAAGCATGACATGACAGATAGTCACATCTTAGTAAGCAGGAGGCAAAAGAAAAAGACCTCAGCAAAGCTCATACACTCGAGAACTGAACTCTACAAAAGCCCTCAATCTAGTCGGGACTATCGCAAAAACTACTTAAAAGCGTCTGGAATACTCAACTGCTGATCATGCCCCTTACCGGGGCTGCCCATAATTAGAATGCTTCCAATATTTCCAACACATAGTAATGTCATTAACATTTGGACAGAAATTTCTGACCGTGGTATCTTAGTCAAAAGTTGTGAAACAAAACTCCATGCACATGGAAGATAAATAGGCACATACACATGTAAAACTTAATAAAGACATGATCATTTGCGAGCTGGAGCGAACTCACAAGTCACTATACTACTAGGTACAATATTACTTACTCCCTCCGTTCACTAATATAAGAGAACTGGTTCTTGAGTGATGTTTTGGC
This sequence comes from Lolium rigidum, assembly GCF_022539505.1. NCBI lineage: Eukaryota > Viridiplantae > Streptophyta > Magnoliopsida > Poales > Poaceae > Lolium > Lolium rigidum. The sequence continues at coordinate 26,973,663 of NC_061510.1, read as the reverse complement.
ACATGGGAGTGTATGCTCCCTTTATTTTAAAATACATATTAGACACATTTTAAAATGTTAAAAAATTGAAACAAAAATTTCGCACGTACATCTTCATGTGCTACATGCTCATAAAGTTGTTTCATGAAAAATCGACATGTCATGTGGCGTGTGTAAAAAAGACAAAATTCGGTGCTGAAACAAAGACTTGTCGCAAGATAAATTTTCTCTTTTTCGCTTAGACTACAAAAAATATCATTTTTTCGTGAAACTTGACGAATACACATATATTATGGAGATGTACATGTAAAAAAATTTGTCAAAATTTTTTAACACTTGAAAATATGTTTTTATGGTAGAGGGATCATACGCACCCGGGAGCCGAATTGAGTTTCTGGTTCTAACAAGATAATTTAGCTTGCTAACATGTTTTGTATTAGTGAACAGAGAAACTACTTTATTTGCACAAAAATATAAAATATGTAAGCGCAGATAATGAATGGTCTCTCTACACGTCTTACATAACCTTGGATGATAAACTTATTAATAAAAGTTTGTTTGCATTGATTGATACAGAGGCCGATCTTATTCACCTTTTATTTGCGAGCAAGGAAAATGACATTAATTTGGAAACAATACAGAAAGGTCCCTGAAGAAACCAAAATTATAGAACAGACCCGCTGCACGTTGATCACGGTGGAGCTGTCGATGCCTTTGATCAGAAGCAGTCCCCTAACGAACCGGAAGTCGCCGAGCACCAGTCAAAAAGGACCTACACCATAGGTCGTCGTCGTTGCTCCGAACCGTGCCATCTTCTTGCGCCAGATCTTCAGTTGACCGCCGTCCACGGCCACCAGCAGTAGACGTTTTGATCCTAATTTTTCCAAACCAAACCTCCAAACCCAAGGATAGAATGAATTTTTCCTATTCATAAAAAATTCAAAAAAAATGCGGAATCTCAATGCTACTTACTATAGAATAATATTCTTCTATAACCCCCCCCCCCCCACCCCCATTCTTGTGCTGGGTCTTACTAACAATACTTCGCTGCACGGAGCCGATCTTCGTCGAAAAACTAACTCCACTCGGCATTTTTGAGACTTTTTGGGTGGTATATCGAAGTCTAAGAGGGCAGGGTAGCAGGGGATCCATATTTAAGATAATTTGCCATTTGATTCAATATACTATTTTTCTTCATTTCCCATGCATTATTGTATGCGCTTCTAGAGGAGTATATATACTAGAAGTAAATTCTAGTCGCTTTCTTTTGAATCGTAAAATTTCGACAGGTTCGGTGAGGAATATGCGGATCCCTAACCTGAAGATGGGTCAGTGGTACGTCGGCGTCCGACGGTGGCTGCTTCTGGCGCATGTATATATGGTGTGTGATGAGAGTTTTTTGTGTGGTCCCGACTAGCGGCCGCCACGTAATCCTTTAAAGTTTGCCTCATCCATAAGAGTTGTGTGCATCCACTAGCGGCCGCCACGTACTCGGATTCGGCGGTAGAGAGAGCTATACAATTTTGCTTCTTAGAAGACCAACACACCAAGTACCTACCAAGAAATTGGCATGCCCCGGAGGTTGATTTCCTATCATCCTTATCTCCCGCCCAATCCGAGTCCGTATAGCCAACGAGTGAGAATCCATAACCCTTTGGGTACCATAATCCAAATCTTAGGGAATGAACCAAATATCTAAAGATTCTTTTGACCACCACTAAGTGGCTTTCTTTAGGAGCGGCTTGATACCTTGCACATACACCTACACTCAACACAATATCCGGTCTAGATGTGCATAGGTAAATCAAGGAGCCTATCATGGAGCGATATACCTTTGGATCCACGTCCTTACCACCGGGATCAAGTGCAAGATGGCAATTGGTTGCCATTGGAGTCTTTGCACCATTCAAGTCCTTCATATTGAATCTCTTGAGCATGTCTTGAATGTACTTGGCTTGGCAAATGAATGTTCCTTCTCTCAATTGCTTGATCTCAAATCCAAGAAAGAACCTCGATTCACCCATCATGGACATCCCAAACTTGTCGGTCATAAGTTTTGAAAATTCTTCATTGAAAGCTTTATTAGTAGAGCCAAAGATAATATCATCAACATAAATTTGGCAAATGAAAAGCTCCCCATCAACCCTCTTAGTAAAAAGAGTGGGGTCGATTAGCCCGAGTTGAAATCCACGGTCTAGTAAAAACTCTTTAAGGTGCTCATACCACGCACGTGGGGATTGCTTAAGGCCATAGAGTGCCTTGTCGAGTTGATAGAAATGGTTAGGGAACTCGAGATCCTCGAACCCGGGAGGTTGCTTAACAAAGACCAACTCTTTTAGAGGTCCATTAAGAAATGCACTTTTGACATCCATTTGTTGCAATTTAAAGTTATGGTATGAAGCATATGCAAGAAGGATACGGATGGACTCAAGGCGAGCCACGGGAGCATAGGTTTCACCGAAGTCAATGTCTTCCACTTGAGAGAAACCTCGAGCCACCAATCTTGCCTTGTTCCGAATGACAATACCATGTTCATCTTTCTTGTTCTTGAATATCCACTTCGTGCCAATAACATTGCGACAATCTTTGGGCTTCTCTACTAATCTCCATACTTTGTTGCGCTTGAAGTTATTGAGTTCTTCATGCATAGCATCCAACCAATCCAGATCTTCAAGGGCATCAAAGAATTGCTTTGGTTCCACCATGGAGATATAAGCTTGATGATCATTAAAGTTGGCTTGTTGTCTCCGGGTGGTCATTTGCTTCCTCAAGTCACCAATAACTTTATCAATAGTGTGACCTCGAAGTTCCAAAGTTCTTGAAACTCTTATTTTTTGACGGGCTTCAATGTCCTCAAAAGAGCTTTGAGACATCACTTGGTCTTCTTGACTATTTTGATCCCCGTCTTGACCATCAATTTGAGCTTGCTCAACTTCTTGAGTTTGCTCTTTATCATGAGATTGATCATGGACATCATTTGGGGTTGCACCATCATCATTGAGCTATTCTTGTTCAACACTTGGTGCTTCTCCATCAATCTCATTAGGTTGATCTTGCTCATGAGAGGGAGGGTCTTGAGCTTGTTCTTCGGTTGGTGTAACATTGTCCACAAGATCCGGAGCTTGTTGAGCTTGTGAGGATGAGGGCTCCACTTGAGTAGAGCATAGTCCTTCCCGAGGTGCCACACCGTGTCCCTCAATGGGGAGGTGAAATCTCGTCCCCATTCTTACTATGGCGTCTTGAGGTATTTCATCATCTGCACAAACATCAACTTGCCCCACTTGTGAGCCATCATTTTCTTCGAATGTCACACTACAAGATTCAATGACAATAGTCGATACTTTTTCAAAGACTCTATAAGTGTGAGATTCGGCACCGTAACCAACAAAAATACCCTCCAAAGCTTTAGGTGCAAATTTAGACAAACAAACTCCTTTGATTTTATAGAAACACGTACAACCAAATACTCGGAAGTAGGAGATATTGGGCTTGTTTCCGGTGAGGATTTCATAAGGAGTCTTGTTCAAGCCCTTGCGGAGATAAAGCCGGTTTGAGGAATGACATGCGGTGGAGATGGCTTCGGCCCAAAAGCCATAACGAGATTTATACTCTGAAAACATAGACCTTGCCATATCCATGAGATTCTTGTTCTTCCTCTCCGCAACACCATTTTGTTGAGAGGTGTATGCAGCGGAATATTGATGTCTTATCCCCTCATCACTAAGGAAGTCATTGGGTGTGTAGTTCTTTAACTCGGAGCCGTTGTCACTTCTTATTGCCAATATAGTGAGGTTGTGTTGACGTTGCACCTCAGTGGCAAAGTCGATGAAGATTTGTTGAGTCTCATCCTTCTTCTTGAGAAAGAAAACCCAAGTATATCTTGAATAATCATCAACAATAACCAAACAATGTTTCTTCGCACCAAGACTTGCATGAGTAGTGGGACCAAAAAGGTCCACATGAAGGAGTTCCAATATTCTCTTGGAAGAGATGATGGTCTTGCTTGGATGCGGAGAATCATGCATTTTACCTTCAACACAAGCCCTACAAACACGATCTTTGGCAAAACAAACATTGTAGTTTAGTCCCACAATATGTGTTCCCTTGTGGAGACTTTGCAAAGTCCTCATGTTGATATGGGCCAAGCGGCGATGCCACAACCAACCCACGTCCTCCTTTCCGAATAAGCACATAACATTTGTAGTGGTTTTCCCCGAAAAGTCAACCACATACAAGTTGTTTTCGACGTACCCAACGAAAGCGACTTTTAGACTCTTGCTCCACAAGAGAACCACAATATCAACATCAATGAAGACGGCGAAACCCATCTTGCCTAGGTCATGAATGGACAATAAATTGTAAGCAAGAGTCTTGACAAGCATGACGTCCACAAGAGTAATGTTGTGTGCAACCACAACCTTGCCAAGACCCAATACCTCGGATTTGGAGTTGTCGCCGAAGGTAACGGTCCACATATCCAAGTTAGGCTTTGACTCCGTAACGAGGTTCTTGCCGCCGGTCATATGACTTGTGCATCCACTATCAAGTACCCATTTTGATCCTCCGGCGGCATAGTCCTACATGAGATCAAGTCTTTGTTTTAGGTCCCCATTTCGCAATGGGTCCTCTTTTGTTAGTAACAAGGGTCTTAGGAACCCAAATAGACCAAGCAATATAACCATCATATGGACCAACATATTTAGCAAATACATCTCCATAGTAATCACGGAATAGCACATAATGAAGGTTATATTTTCCCGCAAAATTATTATGAGTGGTATTGTCCCTAGTGACATCACCACCCACAACATTTTTCTCCTTTGCTTGTGTGGGCTTGGCCTTCTTGTTCTTGTTTGTGTTCGGCTTATATCCAATCTCATCCTTCCCATTGTTTGATCTTTGATTGCTCAAAAGATCATCCAAATTTTTCTCACCTTGGGGAGGAAAGGACATAGCAAACTTGGCCTTCGACCTAGTGTTCTCCTTAATAACATTCACATGATCACGAGAAGAAGTAGAAGAACTAGGCATATCATTTTTAGTTAATTGAATTTGAAGTTGCTCATGAGACTTGGTAAGGGTAGAGAATTCACTTTCCAATGCCTTGTGAGTCTTTTCAAGTTTCTCTAACTCCTTGGTTAGTTTAGTATGACCAACACCAAATTCAACTTTTTTTCCTTTTTAAGTACATTAGATAAGGCAATAGCATGATCACGCTCTTTAGTGAGATTGGATAAGGTTTCATTGTGAATTTCCTAAATGGAAGACAACTTTTCCTCTAGAGCTTCTCTAAGCTCTTGTTCTTCCCCAAGAGCTTGAGATAATGCACCAATCTCATCGGCATTTTCTCTCTCAAATATCTCCTTGAGATCAAGGAGATCATTGGCATGTGCAAGCCTATCCAAGATAACTTGGACATGCTTTTTGGGTTCACCTTGCAAGTTACAGATAAATTCATCCAAACTAATATTTTCTCTATTTATCTTGAGACTCTCAACATCACACTCCGAAACAATAGTCTTGGAGGTGGGTTTGGATGAAGTAGTTACCTCGAAAGTCTTGGCCATGAGGCACTTATTGAGGTTGGAAGAGAGGTCCTCATTGGGAGATTCGAAGAGAGATGTCATAGGGGTAGAGGCACTAGTGGCCTTTTCACTTAATGTGTCTTCGTGAACATCTTCTTCATCTCCAGAAGTGAGAACATGGGAATTCTTGACCATGAGACATCTTGCATTGTTGGAGGAGTCCTCATTGGGAGATTCAAAGAGAGATGATGAAGGCGTGGAGGTGATAGCAATGGCGACTACCTCACTTCTTGAGTCGTCTTTGTCGTCTTCTTCTTCTCCGGAAGAATACTCCTCACGGGCAATCAACACATACTTCGATGGCTTCTTGGTAATGCCATAGCCACTTTTCTTGACAAATGGCTTCTTGCGAGGGACCTTTGACTTGTCCTTGAGGATGAGCTTTCCACCATGATCTTCTCTATTCTCATATGGGAACTCGGAAATGAAGTGATCTTGATTGCCACAATTGTAGCAAGTTCTAACTCTTGGGCCCTTGGCATCTCCTCTTTGGTTTCCCTTTAACTTGTACTTGGAAGGATCTCTCCAAAAGGATTTTGTGAGAAGAGCAATGTGACCATGTAGATCACGTTTGAGTTCTTCGGGGTGTCCTTCATACTTAGTTTCCATCAAATCTTCATCATCCTCTACACAAACATGTGCCTTCAATGCAATGTTTTCACTTCTCTTCATCCCAATAGCCTGGGCACGACTATCAACCGCAATCTTTGACTCAACCTTGAAAGCATCCATTTCTTGCATGACATTATTGGAGGTCATTTGCTCAAAGTTGTGCTTGTTCTTGAGAATCCTTAGATCGGCCGGTTCAAAGGGAAATGGAGCATTGATGTACTTCCTCTTGATCCAATAATCATCAACATAAGTGGCACCAAGGTCTCGAAAGGAGATAGTAAGAGCCTTGAGACGACGGTACATATCTACATATCCCGATGATGTTCACCATCTTCCATGTAGAATCCTTTGGCTTTATTGCTAACCTCTTGGAACTTATTTTGCCTCATGCTTGAGCTTCCAAGGAATACTTCGGCGAGAATATCCCAAGCCTCCTTGGCGGTTGTTTCCTTCTCGATGTAGGGTCTACCATCCTCGCTAACGGCTTGTTGAATCATATATAAGGCGGTGGCGTTTAGTTGGCAATCAACCACTTCCCTACGAGACAAACCATTAGGATTGTGAGGCTTGTATCCTTCCACAACAATTCTCCATAGTTCAATACATGAGGAATTTAAATAAGACTTCATCTTAGTTTGCCACAAGGAAAAAGCATTAGGAATAAGTAACGGTGGATCTCCTCGTGGATTAATGCGAGGGTGAGGATTTGGAGGATTTGGAGAGTACACGGGCGGAGGAGCAACCGCCGAGTACACTCCGTTTGCATTAGGATCTATCTTGGGAGGGGACTCACCACTACCCTCTCCATCCTTGGTTTCGGCCTCCATAGGGGCACCAAGGGAGGTCTTATCCACAATAGGAGTGACAACCTCGGTAGTGGTGGTAGGAGGGATAGGAGGTTTATTGGCTTGCATAAAGCTCATCATCATCTCCCTTAATTCACTCATGGAGTCATTCATCGAGGAGATTGACGATTTCAACTCCTTGATGTCCTCCATGGATGCGGGCTCCGAACTAGCAACCCCCTCTTCGGCCATACTCTCTTAGGCGGTAAAGCCCGAAAAAGAGCCGAGGCTCTGATACCAATTGAAAGGATCGTATGACACCTAGAGGGCGGGTGAATAGGTGTAAACTCAAATTTTAATTCCTTTTTAAGTTAGGCTTGACACAAAACTAAACTCTCTAGATATGCAACTAAGTGAATTCACCTATATGACAAGATACAAGCAACAATACAAGATACAAGTAGTAAAGGCGGTGAGAGGATAGAGGTAACCGAGGTGGAGCACACGGAGAGACGATGATATGATTCCAGTAGTTCTTTCCTTGTAAAGGGAAGTACGTCTACGTTTGGAGGGGTGTGGTGCCACGAAGGCCAACCAACGCCACGAAGGCTCACCCAGTTCTCCGGTGAGCAACTCTACAAAGGCTTAGCCCAAGCTCCACTAAGCGGTTGCCTTGAGGTCGCAACCGGCACCTTTACACAAAGCTTGGGGCACACATCCACAACCAAATTGGAGGCTCCCAAGATGTAACGACGAAGCTTTACACGAAGAGTAGCTTCGAGGTCACCTCACAAAGATCCACTAAGAATGTTGATGAAACACAAATTCCTTTGGTGGAAGAGTAGATCTAGGTCATCTCTACCAAATCCTCAAGTATGGTGGAGTTTGAGTGGAGGAGTAGAGAGATCTAGGCGTTTTGAGCTCAGCAATGGTGGTCTCAGATTTGGTATTTTCGTTGGTCAAGACCATTGGAAAAGAAGAGCCTTTTTATACACTCGGAGGGGATCCTGCCGTTGGAGGAGTTGTGGCCGGTAGTACCGACCAGGTTGGGCCGGTACTACCGGGCGCGGTTGACGTGGCGTGGTGAGACGGGAGAGGGAGCCGCGGGCCAGGGGGAGACCGGAGGCTCTGGCCGTGGCTGAGCGGTACCTCCGGCCGGGCCTGGGCGGAGCCTCCGACCCCGGTACCGGCGGGCACGCAGAGGCCGCTGGAATGTCTCTGTGAGCATATGCTCCTTACCGATACCACGGGCGGTACCACGCCCGGAGGCTCCGGCCGTGGGCAGCGCGGTGGTACCGTCGGCGCCTCCGGCCGTTGGCCCCTCCCCTCCATTTTCTTTCTTCTTCTTTTATTCCTTCTTTTCTTTCTTCTATTCTTTCTTATTTCTTCCTTTTCTCTCTTCCTTTCTTTCTTACTTTTCTCTCTTCTTTTCTTTCTTCCATCTAAGCCCAAATATGAAGATCATTTCATTTCCCGAAATAATAACTTCAAGCTCTTCAACTTTTGGGCACAAATATCATTGCTATATCCTTCAATTCTTATACAGAATAATTAGTCGAATATAACCACTGTCATCAACACCAAAACCACTTACTCAAGGAGATATGTTCTTTCAAATAGTTCAATAATAAAATTTGTAATGCATCTATTTGATAGAGAGGCAGGGCTACACCAAAGAAAAGTAAGGAGATAATAATGGATGCTAGGTAACCCCTGGCAACTACAAAAAAAACCTACAAATAAAGTATCAATCATTGAGTACTAGGGAACATCAAATATAAAGTCCGAGAGCCTGATTTAATATAAAAAAACATCGGTCTTAAGCTCACTTAGTCTTGGCACCACTCCCCTAGTCGCCTTGAATGCATCATTTTCCAAATGTTTGAATATTTTTACTCCCTATCAAAACTCATATTTGTTTCTTGCTTTTGTATGCATCAGAGTCAGTCATTGGTCTACAATATGTTCGTCCAAAAACAAGTTTGGTTTTTGAAGTGCCAATTTTTCTAGAAAATGGCAGCAAATCCAACAGTAACCAAGAATTTCTCTTCCTTATGGAGTTTTCTTAGTCATGCCCCAAACAACATAGTAACAAAAGTAGGATATATACCTCAAATGTAAACACATTGTACCACATTCTACATAAATGTGGCCAAATAGGAACTAAGAAAAATATGATCAATGGTTTCGTTTTGACAATGAAATTAGCATTACTTATCTTCCTTCAACTCTCACTTCAACAATTTATCTTTTTTCGAAATACTTTTTCTAAGCACATACCACAAAAATATTGATCTTTAAAAGGATTATTATTGTCCATAGGAATCTAAGTGGGAAAGGCACAGAGGATCATTAATTTATAAAATAAGTTAACAAAGAAATTGTCACTTGCAATTGGACTCCATTTAAAACATGTGTCTATCCCATTAGTGAGGGACACATGGGCATATTTCTATTTTATTTTTAGGATAGTTAGTGGGAAATGCTCCCACTATATTTTTTATTAACTATAATAAGGTTATGTATAAAGATATTTACAAAGGACTACAAAAAAAGATTCAAAGTTTGCATATGTGTACATTTTTAGGAGATCCATGCAACGAAATCTCTTTCAAAACATGCTCCTAATTAATTTCCTATCTCTTCCTATTGATTTTCTCTTTTACACCTCGCATAGCCTCAACAAACTCCTCGAATCATGCTGGTACCGCGCGTCTTTGCCCTCATTGCTTGGCCCTCCTTAATTGTAGCGCTTGGCATAACTACTATGTTGTTTATTGATGGGAGATTTTGGAAGGTGGTTGTCTACTATTCACCTTGTGCATTAACCTTCGGGAAAATTCACAGAAGTATTAGCGCCCTTTCCATAGGGACAGAGGGAGTATACGGGTTCCTTTGATTTGTAGGAGTTTCTTAGAAATAGTGTAGGATATTGATCCTATGGGAATTTTTCCTATGTTAGTTGTTTGATTCATAGGAACATATCCCATAGGAAATAATCCTATAGGAATCTTGTCGTATAAATCCTCATGGAAAATTTCTTTGCTACAATCAAAGAGAACTCCTCTTCTCATAGGATTCAACTAGGCATGACATCCCTAATCCTATGTTTTTCCTATCAATTCCTATACTTTTCCTATCCTATAAATCAAAGAACACCTACATTTCTCATAGGAAGAGTACCGACATCACATGTAATTTTTTATGCATTAGAATACCCTTATTTGCTCTAAATTTAGAGTTTATATTTTTTTCAATGGCAAAGGCAGGAATTCTATCATTTCACTAAGATAGGAAAAAAATAAAAGAGAGTTCAAACAATATTTACATTAGAGAGAACAAATTACAAAACAAAAAAGGAACCCTCTACATCTCCACCACCATAGTCAACCTCTTTTGTTTAATATCCTCCTATACGAGATAGGCATCATCTAGATCAGACATGGACAAGTGTTGAAATACACCTCAGTTCCTTTCTTTCCACTTGTTCCATAAGACATACATGAAAACCTCGCCGAGAAGCTTGTGTTGTGACTTCTACAAATAGTGGATGTGCAATTCCACCACACCTCAAGGGTACAACAAACTGGCACCGAATTTGAATGTCGGGTCTACCAAGATAATTGGGCCAACACAAGATGCTCCAATTCACAAGGGAATGGCCCCCACGAGCAAGCTCAACATCCTTAACTTTCCAAGTGAGCTCCTTTGAAACTTGTCAATCTTGTGTCTAGCCAACTTTGGCAGCAGAAAGTCTATCAAATGGAAGATATCAATGGATGAGAGGACAGATTTGGAGAGAGCAACCTGGATATGCCTAGAAAAACTTTTCCTACCATCCTTGCAACGTCCTTGACAATAAGAGGTTGCAAATCAATCCTCGTCAGCTTCCAAAAATGAAGTGGAAATCCCAAATACTTGCATGGGAAAGTGCCAATGCTTCCAAGAAAGTGGGGCAAGACATGATCCCTATCACTTCCATCAAACCAAATAGGAAGACCTTAGTTATTATAGGTTAATTAGCACCAATCCCACTAGCATATATGAAAAAAACTTTATTCTAGGTTAGCACCAAGCCCATTAGCATCCATGAAAACAATTGAGGATTCCATCGATGAGAAACTGCTCTCTACAGCCACATTTTCTGCGTACATGGAGAGACCTATGGTGCCTTCGTCACTGGAATTGGACACAATGTCCCTAACTCGGTGGTCTTGAAGAAAATATTATGGGGTGGATTGATTGAAATAAAGAAAAGCATGGGGGAAACGAATCACATTGTCAAAGCCCATGAGCAAGGCAAAAATATGCACCTAGATGCTTGTTTAGTTGAACAATGGACGAGGTGGAGGCAAAGAGAAGGGTAATACAATCTCGGCACCACTAGCAAAATCCTAGAGCTTCAAGAACCTCTACCGAGTATGGATGAAAGGACGAGATATCGCCTAGAGGGGGTGAATACGCATTCAAAAACTCTTACGGATTTGGCTTGTAAGAATACGGAATTAAACTATGTTTATTCTACAAGCACAAACCCTAAATATGCTAGGCTCAACTAAGTGCAACAACAACAACTAGAGATAAGAAAGATAGGCACAAGATATATATATATATGAACTACAAGTGATAGCAAGATATAATAGATACTTCAAGCTCGATGGCTATCACAAGGAAATTAAGCTCGGGTATAGAAATAACCGAGGCATGCGGAGACGAGGATGTATTCCCGGGTTCCCTTCCTTTGCAAGAAGGTATGTCACGTTTGGAGGGGTGGAGGTCCCACGAAGGATTACCCAATGCCACGAAGGCTCACCCTATTCTCCGAGCCAAACTCACGAAGGATAATGGCCCTTTCCTTATGGTTAGCTTTTCCTCCACTCCGGAGATGGTAAGCTCCAAAACCACTTCACAAGCTCCACGAAGGAGAAACCCGGACCTCTTCACAATCTTCCTTGAAGAGATCACCGGAGAACCAACCACCAAGCCAACTAGGAGGTCTCCCTCCAAGAGTAACAAGCTCACGGTCTCTCACTCGAACTAATCATGGTGGAGAGCTCGACACTATGCAATGATGCAAAGGAAGAATACTAGAGGTGTTCAAATCCTTCACACTCAAATCCCACCAAAGCAACAAATGCTAGGATGAGATTAGAGAGGAAGAACAAAGAGGAAATCAACAAATGACTCCAAGATCTAGATCCAAAGGGTTCCCCTCAATTAGAGGATAAATAGATTGGTAGGGATTGTAGATCTAGATCTTCTCTCTTAGATCCCTCAAGAATGAGCAAGAATCATGGGTGGAATCAATTGATAGGGCAATTTCTTCAAAGTCAACAATGGAGGAGAGAGAGTGGAAGAACTTATACAACCCAAGGTGGAAGAAGGCCTATTTATAGTCCAAGCCGAAATCTAACCGTTGGGAAAATGTCCAGCTCAGCAAATCTTCGAGGAGCCCGGTCAACCGGGCCTAGGGCCGGGCCGCCTGACGTAGGGGCCGGTCCAACCGGGCCACAGGCTGGACTGCCCGGTCCAAACCGGGCCTGGCGCCGGGCCGTGACCGGGACGGATCTTGTCGCGCAGTACTTGGCTCCTGGTTCCCATCGGAGCAGGAGCCGGTCCGCGCCGGGGCAGCCGGTCCACAGCCCGGTCCGACCGGGCGTGATACCGGGTCAGTCCGGTCCGAACCGAGCTGCAGGCCGGGCCAGCACCTGGCGAAAGGGAAAACTGCCCTGGATTGTGCCCGGTGTGCACCGGTCCAGGGGCCGGTCGGCGCCGGGCTGGCCGGTGCCACGGCCGGCGGTTCCGGGCGGTGGGCCGGACTGCTTCAGGCCAAAACCCTTTTTTCTTTTTCTTTAAAATAGAAAATGCTCCCAACTCTGATTGATATGAAACCAATTTTGTTGGAAAGATAACGACAAATAGAACCCAATTTTGTTGGAAATATGGAGACACCTCACAGGATATTTTTAGATGATTCTAGAGAGGAAGTCTCCCACCGTCAAGAAACGGTGAAGGCGTCCAAACTCGAAAACGCAATAGAAGATGCATGCGGATTCCGTTTTCGATGAACTTGGGCTTGTTGTAAAGCTAGCAACAAGCTCAAGAACCTCACAGAGAGAAATACCAACAACCAATAGGGATATGCAAAGTATGGAAAGGATTGAGCTCCCTAAGACGATGTGATCAAGTTACCCAACCGAAAGCCCCTCTTGATAGTGCGGCTATCTATCCTATAACCCGGTCTCCCAACAACCACCTTGAGACCGGTAAAAGGAAAACCTAGCAAGGCCATACCTTTGCCTTGCGCATACCGCTTGATCTTGATGATGACTCTTCAAGCTCCACTCAAGCCGGAATGCTTCACTTGATAATTGTTGCTTCGTGAAGACTCATAAATGCTCCCCCATACACCATGATGGGAAAGCTCCATTGATGCACATCTTCACATGTCCATTATCATCAAATGGACGGCAAGCTTCAAGCATATGATCCTCTTGAGATGCTCAACTTGAACTTGCGCAACTCAACCTTGATGACGATCACCACTTGATGTCATCCTCTCATGGGCTATATGCTATCTAAATTTTGATGCATGCCCATGGAAAGATACCTAACCCACATAGACAACCCAAGGGCACATATATGATGGGTTAGTTCATGAAGCATAATTGACAAGGCTTACCATACCACATGACTTCACGTGGCACATTCTTCATGCTTCATGTGTTGACCAAACTTGAATCTATTCTTCACTCTTTGTATTGGTCAACCTTGTATCTTCTCATGCTCTATCATACTATCTTGAGGTGTATAAAGAATTCTTCATTTGCTTGCATGCTTTAAATCTTAGTCATCCATAGCTCAACTTATGAGACTCACCGACTTAGAGCCATATCTTGAATTCTTCACTCGGAATTAAGCACTCAAGATCTTGATCATTCATTGCTTAACACATAAGCTAGAGCATGACCAATATTGAGTTCCACATAAGAACTCCATCTTCATTTCTTCTTCTTGATCATATCACATATATGTCTTCAAATCAATGATCTTGATGTCAATACACAAGTTATATCTTTATCTTCATGGCATCCATACTTGAATCCAACACATGGACTACAAGTAATACCTATGGAATATTCCTTCATATAAACTCAATGAAAACATTAGTCCATAGAAGTTATCATTAATTACCAAAACCACACATGGGGACAATGTACCCTTACAATGGACAACTCACGGAGTGTCATCAGCCTACAGAGTTTATGAGCAGATTCCAAACATGGAGAAAATTATCATGTACGTAGGCCAGTTCACAAATGCACTCTACCATACCAAGATCATGTCCTTGTGGATAGGAGTCGTCCAAGTTTTAATAAGCTTGGTTAAGATTCTGGTTAAACTATGCAAAAGACTTATAGGTCAGTTTCCAATCTGGTCGACACCCTCTTGCTTAGGCAAAAAAAAACAATACTAGTTGGGTTGAGAAGGTCAAGAAAAGACACTTGCATATCAGAAATCTAATGGATACATTTATGATAATTTATTTTGACCCTTGAATTTTTATGAAAGTTGCAAAACAGGAATTTGAGATTTTTGGCAATCTGGGTCACCCCACATCACACCTTTTGATAAAATAAGTATATTAATATCAAGAATATACGAATTATACCTAGAATTTGCACGAACACAATATCAAGAGCTAGTTAAGAAATTTACCCAACAAAGTTATTATAGAAATAGAAAGAAAAGGCAATCAACATAAGAGCTGAAATCAACCACCAATGAAGGTAACTTAGGGTAATAGCATAGGTACTCTGACAAGGACGCCTCTAACAAGGGAACAACGCACAATGCCAATATCCCTGGATCAAGTCACTGAGGCTAGATCATGATATGTTTGAGCAAATTCTAGAAATATCTTCAACAAGGGAACATCTTGTTCCAAGTACAATCAATGAAGATCAGACCTAGAGTTTTCACCCCTGAAAACATGAGACACGTGACATTCAAAGAGTGCCACCTAAACAAAGTGGCCATGTGCTTCCACCACTTGTCGATCAAACGTCGCATAATCACAAATGCCCGGTCCTGACGGGATCAAGCCACACAATTTGAACAATCCTTGTGCAACATATGTTACTGATCACCTAGAACGCCCACCATTGAAACGGATCTCCCATGCAAAGTTGATAGGCCAGTCACGTGAGGCAGTTCGAACAAATGCATAACCCAGGCACCAAGCAGAAGTAAAATCCCATGATCTAGGGCAGATGCCTTTGTGGACATGTCGAGCATTCCAACCCATGCACCAACTGGGGAACAACCAATCCCCGAAGTGTGTCACCGGGAACCTCTGATATAGAGGCTGAAACCGCCAACCTTGCACCCCGGAGATACAATTTGTAGTTTGTGTTCGCACTGCCTAGAGCATATTAGCCGATGAAAGCACCAACAGCTTGGAGGCAGCCTGCATCCTATGGATTGAGTCTGTCAAGCGAGATTTCCAGGAAGATGTGTCACTATTACCGCCACCTGGAAACGGGGACCAAAGTGATTCACCATTGCTGCGAATTAGAGATCAGGAGCCTCCACCCCAAAACTAGTTGGTCGCTTCGCTGCCCTCGTAGCATAGCGGCACGGCCACCGTCGAGCAGAACTAGGGACGCTGCCCCAACATCTGACCTTCGTCAATGTACGCCTATGTAGAGCCGTTGCAGCACGCCATCCATGAGGGCTCCTGCAGCGCAAGGAGACAAGTCCGCTGCCTCCTTCCACCAGGCAGGCTTTGCCTACCGGCTTCCTACATGCAACGGCGTGATGGGAGGCGAGGGGAGGAGACTGAAGGTGGGGATGGCTAGGGTTTCACCTGGCCAGCCGCCTAGTGCGACTGGGGCAATCATGTAAAGAAAAACGAAAACTCCATCCTGCATCACGTAAGTTGTGTCATCTGTGTACTAAAGCATGTTATTTTTTCGATAAAGATTGTTCCGTTAAATAGAGGTTTAACATTACACTAGGCCTCTACATGACTAAAAACGCACACAGCTGCAACATGTCCAGGAAAATAAATAAGAAAGAGACGAAATACAACTTACCAATGATACAAAATACTCTTGTCAAATGCATGAGTAGATCATATTAATGTAGCCATATCATCGCAAAAAAAAAAATTAATGTATCCATAGATACAAAATACTCTTGTCAAATCAAGTCATGTCCGTGAAACGGATAACAAGGATCGACCATGAACATTTTATTTGTTGAACTGAAAGCAACTGAGCGTTACAACCCACGGAAGGACAATGGTGTTGCAAAATTGAAGACATTACGAGACACCGCTTTAGGGCTTCACATTATTTTAGCCGACACGACAACGAACGACGAACGTAGACGAGAGGGACCTTGACGAAGACATATCACGGTGTGAAGCCCAACGAAGAATCTGGTTGTCGATCACAGATGACTCAGCTCGGCGAGCTCGCCACATAGCTCGATCACTCGAACGTGCCGGGGTGCTCGCTCTGCATCTTGACCACCTGCTGCCACGAAGGGCGGCTGGAGATGGCGTCGTACCACCTGGCAACGTGCTTCTTGGAGGTGAAGAGCTTCCTGCCCCTCTGGGTGCTGGTGATGTAGTGGGAGCTTGGCAAGTGGGACAGGTCGGCGAGGGTGAACTCGTCGCCGGCGAGATACTGGTTCTTGGCCAGGATCTCATCATAAACACAGAGCATCTGCTGCAGCTTCCTCTCGTTCTCAGTGATCTGGGCCTCGTCAGGGATCAAATTCAGCTGCGGCGCGAACGCTAGGTGGAAGACAAGCTGGGAGCTCGGGCCGTCAAAGCTCTGAGCTTCCGCTTGGAGCCATTGTTCAATGGATGCGCGCTCCAGTGATCCAGTGCCGTAGATCGCGCGGTTGCCGTCTTCCGGGAACTGGGTGCACAGGTATCGGCATATAGCCCTTGAATCTGCGACAAGAATAAAGAACCACATTGCTTAATTATGTGCTCCAATCCATATGGTATCTAAAGAGTGAGTTTTAATTATGAGGTTGTATCAGCTACATGTGACGGTAGATCAATAAAAATCCATTTGTTTGAAAAAAAAGTGTTAAAAAATATTTAAACTGGAATAGTTAGCCATCAAAAGGTGCTTATGTTGACACCTGACAATATTTCAGTTTTATGATGGTTGTGACAATCAAGTTAAGACAAAATTAGCAAGACCTTTGAAACACAAGAATTGATTATCTTTGGAGAAAATTTATATGAGAAAGCATGACATTTTATTCGAAATGGAGGAAATACCCGGCATCTGCATCGAAAAGATGCATATGCCATTTTTATTAATTTATTCAGTAAAGGACTGACGAAGATCATACAACATGAGAAAGCATGACATACTATATAAAAACTTAAATTTGTGCTCCTGGGTACTTGAAATAAAATGTGATATGGTATATCCACTGTCAACGATCAAGTGAGTTAGAGCCGTTTCATCGGAAACTTAATTTCACATGAATTTCGCAGAAAAAAATAAAATCTCACAGAAAAATAAAAATAAAGGACGTGCATTTCAAGCGGGGGTAATTGTCTATGTGCAAGTGTGATCTTACCAACATGAGTTTTGTCACCATGCTTGAAAGTCACTTGTCCAGTAGGATCCTGCGGGGAGAGACAGTCGTCAATAGTGAAATTACGAACCTAAATTAACCAAGAAAGTGCACAATGGACGGAGCTGCCAGGCATATATACGTACCCGAAGCTTGATGAACTCGGGGAGCTTGTGCTCCTTCTTGAAGGTGTCGATGCGGACGAGCTCGAACTCGAGGTCCTTCTCGAAGAGGCAGGTCAGCACCCTGGCAACGTCGGTCGATGCCGGCTGCCCGAACACCTGCAATCCTGCCGCCATTGCTCAAAAGTTCTAGTTCTCGGTCAGCAAAATGTCTCAAATCGATGTGCAGGCGAAGATCGGCGAGTGAAGCAACTGACTGATGGAGTCCCGGATCCAGCGACAGGTATTTTATAGCGTGGGAAGCGCAATATGCTTGCCTTGCCGCAGAGGATTATCACAGGACGGCGAAAGCGAAAGCTAGCAAAGAGATAAAGAGGCCATATGGATGGATTCTTGCTTGGAGGTAGCGGCCATGTTGTCTCCAGCAAGGCAAAGTGGGCGCATCTCATCCATGCAGAAACAGAACAGGCCAAGCATGGATCTCCGCCATGTTGCCCCCTGCAGGGTGATCATCCATCCTTTACCGATGAGCTTAACCAACACGAAAGATACTCCTGAGATGAGATAGATCGAATTGGAAATGGCAAAGTACAGGGGCTATGGGCTAGATCCTTGTACGGTAACGAGTGCCTGCCAAGCAAGGGATTAAGGTTGGTATTTTAGCCGTGAAAGATGCATCACCGAACGGAAGCTTTTGGATCGAACCGGGCAGAGTGTTCAGTAAGGCGCGTGTGTTCGGGTGAAAATTATAGAAGGATGAACGTGCTGATTCGTTCTGTTCTGTCTCTCGTAGCTAGCGTGCCTTTGCGTGTAAGGTGACTGGGGAACATATGCAGGTTGGATCAACAGTAGTACAGTATTATGTCTCCCAGCCCGAGAATTATGGGACCGAAGTTGAGGTAAGTTTGAGCTTCCTGTGGTGATGTGGGATGGCATGAACATCGCCACAAATAAGGGTTGGCTTCCGTCGTACTAGTTCAGATTGCCGAGCCCTTCACACGATGTTTCAAAGATGAATTTCCATCCTTTTTGCTATAACAAATCTCTGGAAGTTCACATAAATTTCAAAAAATCTAGTCATATTTCAATTCATTTGAAAAACACTCAAGATACATTTTGCACAAATTCAGACTATTTCTTTCATATTCGGTGAATTTTATGAACACCCAACAAAAAAAATTCAACAAATTACAATTATTCCATTCATACATTTTTTAAACACTCAACAAACACATCAAACATATTTAAATAATATTAGTACTACATTAATAAATTTAATATTAGTTAAATAATTTTTGAAACAAGTACTTTAAATATATATTTATTTGGTACTTTAATTCTTTGAATTATTTTTCATTTTATAGCATAATTATTTGGAAAATTAACGAGATTCTATTTTCAAGTTTCACTATGATTACTTATGCTAAAACCCCATCAAAATTCGGTGTTCTAGTTCTTGCCCCTCTCTATCTCACTTTGCTCCGCATCGACAAGAGCCATCCCGCTTGTGAGCAACTCCTATGGTGTGGACGGCCGCTTTGAGATACTACCTCCATCCCAAAGGTTAAGGCTTATATTATTTTTAGAAAGTCAAACTATGTCAAGATTCACTAAGTTTTTACCAAAAATTATTAACATGCAAAGTACAAAATTAATACCATTAAATAGATAATAAAATATATTTCCGTATGATATCTACAAAATATTATATTTCTTGATAGATTGTTCTAAAAGTTTGGTCAAACTTTATTTGGTTTGACTTTTCAAAAAAAAATATAAGCCTTAAGCTTTGGGATGGAGGTAGCATGGACTGATTTTGGGCGCGGCAGCGTGGGATTTTGTAAGGGGAGAGAGTGAAATGTGAGAACCATCTCGAAAGAGTTAGTGACAGGTAGGGCCATTTTGATGAAATTATGTAAGTGCCCTTTTATTAATTAAAATAAATAAATAGTGTTGGTACCGGTCACACACTTTTGGTACCATCAGTTTCGTACCACCTATTTTACGAGATATGGACAGTTCCTAAAAATATGAACCACTGTTAAACATGTACATAAAAAATGTCATGAATTATGTTAAATTTCATTTCATATATAAATTAAAAACAAATAGAACTTTCAGGGTTATTATCTATTTTTATTTTTTTATTTTTCCTGTCGCCTTCATTTTCTTTGTTTATTTTTGTTTCATCTAATTTCCAGTTTTCATGTTGTATTTTATTTTTTACGAACATGAGCATATCTACAAAAAGGCAATGATCATTTTCCTAAGGTATACGTGGATATCTTTATGGGTGATCTAAGCATTGAGTATGATACATGTGAATGAACCTTTGATACCATTAATAGATTAAAAATTAGTTTATATAGAAATGTTCAAAAAATCATTAATTTTTTCCTAATAATGAGTTTTATTATTTTTCCGAAAAATATAAAATATTTGTAATCCTAGTTCCATCAAAGTGCACTTTTTCCTTGATGTACCAAAATCTTCTAAAATTCGTGAACATTTTTTAAAATGTGAGATTACTTGTCGTGGATATCTTTATTAAAAATACGGGCACTGAACATTCTTTAAAGATATATTTTTCAGTACACTAACCACTTCAAAGTTATTATAACCAAACAAAGAAACAAAGGAACAAAGCAGCGAAGAACATTTAGACAGCAGCGCACTGAAGCTCCTCGATGTCAAACTGTTTTATTACTACAGAGATGACCAAAAGCATGCAAAACCAAGAGGAAAATCAAGGGCCAGCAATAATC
Source organism: Lolium rigidum (assembly GCF_022539505.1). NCBI lineage: Eukaryota > Viridiplantae > Streptophyta > Magnoliopsida > Poales > Poaceae > Lolium > Lolium rigidum. Next base: position 26,953,204 of record NC_061510.1, on the reverse strand, counting down.
CTCGCTGTAGCTGGAGCCCATCCATGAGACCTGGCATAAGTTTCGTGGATCACCACCTTCAGCTTCTGAACATCATCAATAATGCACATAGTGGGCAACCGGAATGCAAGTTGGATGAATATAGTTTCTTGTGTTGACAAAATGGTAGCTATGGTAATCGGACAAACAAGCCTGGCAAACGATCAATAAAACATTTTATTCAGTTGACAATACACTGAGACAAAAGCACTTTAAACACAAAGAGGTAGATCAGATATCACAAATAGGCCTCGTATTATTTTGGTTCACAAGCCAATAATTATAAGGGATTTGACAAATGAGGACAACACAAGTTACAACGATAACGAAAGAACAAAGCACAGTAGAAGCCAGGTCGATGAACGATGGAGCTCTTCAAGATGAACCCAACACTTGCTCGCAACAGCCCAGGCATTACTCGAACGCACCAGGATGCTCCAGCTGCATCTTGACTACCTGCGCCCACGCCTTGCGCCTCGAGATTGTGTCGAACCACCTCGCCACATTCTTCCTGGAAGTGAAGAGCTTCCTCCCCCGATCAGAATCCACGATGTACTGTGAGTCTGGAAGGTGAGAAAGGTCAGCCAGGGTAAATTCATCGCCAGCCAGGTACTCATTCTTTGAGAGTATCTCATCGTAAACATTGAGGACTTGCTGGAGTTTCCTCTCATTCTCGGCAATAGCTGCATAGTCTTGAGGAATGTTCAAGTAAGGAGCAAATGCCAGCTGAAAAACAAGGGCAGAGCTGGGAGGGTTGAAGTTTTGAGCCTCTGCTTGCAGCCACTGTTCTATCGACGCACGTTCCAGAGAACCAGTTCCATAGAGGCTCTTGTTTCCCTGATTTGGGAACTGGGTACAGAGGTACCGGCAAATAGCCCTTGGGTCTGCATAGGAGGTTCACATAGCCTTTCAAATTTCAGTACTCAAAAGAAAGTGAATCCAGGAATCTGAAGTGAAAATTTCTTCCATGTTCTCCTTACCGACAAGAGTCTTGTCGCCATGCTTGAATGTCACTTGCCCACTCGGATCCTGCAAAAAGATAAATAGAAAATTATTACAGGTTCAAACTCATTTAAAGCTTGAACTGTATGAGAACTGATCGAAGCATCCTACCCGCAGCTTGATGAATTCAGGAAGCTTGTGCTGTTTCTTGAATGTATCAATGCGGACGAGATCAAACTCCAAATTCTTCTCAAAGAGGCATGTTAGAACCCTGGCAACATCGGTAGATGCTGGCTGGCCAAACACTTGCAAGCCTGTTGCCATTTTTTTCTTTTGGTTTGATCGATCTCTTTGTCAACCTATGCAATGGCAATATGGAATGGTGACAACAGGTTTGAATGCAAGGTATTTAAAGAAACAAAAGGTGGAATTCCATACTTGCCTTGCTCTTGATACCTAGCACAACACAATTGGAAAAGGGAAAGTGTAAAGAGAAAGGGGGAGTCTGGATTCTTGCTTGCAGCTATCATAGTGTCTGTTGTAGCAAACAAGCCCTGCAAAATAAGCATTAGTTATTTACACTAGTCTTTGATAACTTCAGTGGGAAAAACAACATATAAGGAGCGCATGATGTTGCATGGATTATTTGGGCCAATTGATGATAATTTGGCAAGCATATGTAAGAAGATTGGCATCAAGTACTACCAGTTATGAAGATCTGGTGACTTCTGTCAGAGTACAAGAATAAGATTTCTGACCAAAAGTTATGTCCCTCAAATGGAGTCAGATATAAGCCAACCAGCGATCTGATGGAAGATAAAACAAGAGCAACAGTATCTCTCAATGTGCTTAGATTTTAAACCAAGTATGTTTCATTTGGTAGAAGAACATAATTGACTTGTTAGGAGTAGTGCCTGTAAAACGAGAAGATGAATTCATTTGCTTAAGTTTTCTGGATTAGTCTAGTGATAATGGTATGAAGTGACAAAATAAGAAATTGCCAAAATGCATTAACCCAAGTAATAATCAGTTGCAACTGATATTGACTAGCAAGATTCAGACATGTGAATCCTAAAGACAAAAGCCTCATGAATATGATTACAACTGTGGATAGCAACTTAAGAATAAATATTATTCTATGGTACATAGTATGCAATGTGAACTACCATTGGAGTGGGCGCCCTAATTCCCCCAAAAAAAACTAAAATCGGAGTGGACTGAAGAAATAAATTCTACTCCCTCCGTTCCTTTTTAATTGACTCGGATTTAGTACAAACTTGTACTAAATTCGAGTCAATTAAAAAAGAACGGAGGGAGTAGATTCTACATTCTAAATGTCTGTTGCTAATAATCATCTTAGGTCATAAGCCCAAACTTTGTTACTGCCTACAGTCTGAACAACTGAAATCAGCATTCTTTAGCTTCCACTTCAACTATCAGCTCAACACATCGGAGAATTCTTTGAACATTTGTACTACCTAAAATTTGGCAGGACTTTTTTTTCTCAGCTTTCAACATTAGCCCAGAATGATTTTATCTGAGTACGTTTGAGAATGCCAAATGCTACAAATGACAGCTAGCAATATCTTTGAATCATGTACCTTAATGCCAACACTGCCAGCGAGAAAAAATATGAACTGAAAGAACTGAATCGAGATGTCAGTCTTGCACTATCTTACATATATATCACTCAGATCCAAAATCAGCTTAAAGACTGGAACTATAGTAAATTAAATTTCAACAGGTAGCTAGAATGACCCACTGAAAGTCACCAGGTGGTAAACAAACATTTTCTGAATAAATTTTTATGGATAATCGAATAAGCTAATTTATCAGCCTGTTGAATGAAGCTTATACAGCACTACATGGAGAAACCAGAGGAACATATCCAACTTTGCATAAAATTCAGTAGTACAAGGGATAGATAGCAAGATTACATGTAGCGCAAAGCAGAGGCGCGAGTCTTTCACACAACTGACATATAACAGTGATGGCAACACATAACAGGATGTGACTAGTTGCCATAAGAAACTGCTCAAACAAAAAGGTTTGGAGCCTCAAGATTTAGAGGGTCGTGGTGCACTCTGCAACTCAACAACCTTCTTCCATGACGGACGGCCAGAGATCTCATCCCACCATCTGGACAGATTCTTTCTCTCGGTGATCAAGCCCGCCGTGACGGTCTTGCTCGCAAGAATTTCAGTGTTGGGCATGTGCACAAGGTCCGCAAGGGTGAACTCATCGCCCGCAAAGTACTGGCTCTCCGCCAGCCGCTGCTCATACACGTCGAGCACCTTGGTAAGCTTCGCTTGGTTCTGCTCGACCACGGCCATGTCGGTGGCCCTACCCATAAGCGGTGCAAATGTGAGCTGGAACGCAATGGCCAAGCTTGGCGGGTTAAATGCCTGGGCTTCAGACTCTATCCATTGCTCAATGGCGGCACGGCCTACTGCCCCGTCTTCTTCCCGGCCTAGGAGGGTCCGGTTGCCACGGTCTGAGTACTGGTCACAGATGTAACGGCAAATGGCCCTTGACTCTGCCAAAGAAGAACCATACAACTTGTGAACACAAATGGCCATTTACTTACAGATCTCTTTCTTTTCTTTCATATTCAGGGATCAGTTAATCATCCAGACATGTGCACGGGTGAGCACTAGAATCTACCCTAAATTCAGAAACTGGGTGACTATTGATGAAATGAATGCAGATCTAAGCAGATTTTCAATCTTCATCATTGAAAAGCACTTGTAATAGAGAAGCAAAAAGAAATATGTTGCAGTCTTGCAGAAGTAGTAGAAAGCGTGGGTACTGACCGAAGACAGTGGTGAGGTGGTCTTTGAAAGCGGGGACCTGGCCGAAGGGCTGGAGCTTGAGGAAGGAGGGGGACTTGTGCTCGCCCTTGGACATGTCCACCGGCTGGAGCTGGAACGGCACGTCCTTCTCCAGGAGGCATGCCGCCACGCGCGCCACCGCCGGCGAGATGGCCGGCCCGTACACCGTCACGGGCGCCGACATCGCCGCTCCTTCGGTGACCTAAGCGGGAGGGGAAAGATGGAGGACGCTCAGGATAGGTGGGCACGAGCTCTGCACTGGCCACTGGGCAGCTAGCCGCTGGTCGGTGAAGAGTCCGCACAGTGACGGGCCAGTGCCAAAATGCTTTGCGTCCTCTGTCTTGAGTTCTCTGACAGATGGGAACATTTCTCTTTAGATATCTTATTAACTTTGGGGAAAAGGAAATAACGAGCAGAGAAAATACATTTTTCATAGATTTGAAACATACAATTTCCATGCGCGATGTAAGAATGCAGTATGAAATTGTAATTATGACTTTTTTGTGAAAGAATATTTGCATCCATGGCCGTCAAAAGGAGACATGGACGAGGAGCTAATATAACCTACAGTGGTGTTCTGAATTTGTCTTTTTTTTTGACAGGCCAATGAAATGTTTACTTCTTCCAACAAAAAAGTTTAGATTTCACATAATATAAAGCATTTACTGTGTGACATTTTCAATATTCTGCAATCACAAAAAATGATCGGAGAGCAATAGAACAAAAGGCAGTTGGTAATGTACACCTACTTTGGAAAAACAAACATAAACCTTTTGCACAACAGAATAGGATGTTACGCTAAAACTGTTCACATGCTCACATAATCAGCTTCAAACGTATGATCTTGTGTTTGTCAAAATTGGTTCAACAAAGACATGTCACAGCAAACACTTCATTTATTCAATAACGATTACATCCGTCAGGTATTCCATACACATCAGAGGTTTCTGGCGTATACGGCGTCTAGAATCTGAATACAACATACATAGCGCGATGTAACAACAAACAGGTTGCCACATACACAAGGAACTGACACATGAGGAAAGCTGGAAAGGTAACAGCAAGAAAAATGTCTTATATGGTGGTACAACAAGAAATCAACAAATGGCTGATAATCGACCTCGTGATGACAAGCAAACACGGCACATGGCAACAAAGCATTATTCTTCCGTGGCGGTTTCAGCGTCAGATACTGGCTCGCCATCTAACTGCCATGCCTCAAGTTCTTCAGAATCGTCATCATCATGCCGATACCAATCGGCAGACGCGTCCCAGTATGAAGTCCCCAGTTCGTCGCCAGTGCACGACATGTGTAAGAACGGGCGGCTTCGGACAAGGGCATCCACCATAATCCTGTTCAAGCTGCCTGTTAGTCCTAGCCAACGCAATCTTGGGAAGTACGGCTTCTTAAACCACCGCATTGCGAGCGGTGTGATCCCACAGCAGTCGTAAAGATCCAGCAGCTGCAAGGTGCTGCCGTAAGTTCCACCATCGAATTGCATGGACGCAAGAGCCATCACGGTAGCATCACCTATTTTCTGATTCTCTCGCAGTCGGAGCTCAGTAAGAGGAGTTCGGCTCTGTGCTATCAGCATGACACCATCATCAGTGATACTTGGGATTCTTGAGAGATCCAACACATGCAGGCTCTTTTTAATAGAACCAGCAAACAGCAACGGTATGCAGTCGTTTGTTAGCTTATAGCAGCCCCTCAAAGATAATGAAGTTAGCGGGCATGCTCCAGCACCCAGATACTTCAATGCTTCATTGCTGATATCGATTCCATCCAACAACAATACGTGCAGCCTGGGAAGGCAGCTCAGAGCTCTCACAGCTTCATCACCCAGACTCTTGCAATCTCTGAGATCCAATACATTGAGATCCTTGTTGAATGACAGCCTCTCGATCCCAACATCAGTTAGCAGATTACACCATCTCAGGCTCACATGTGTTAGGCACAGGGAGGTGGCAACAATGTCATGGAAAACAAGATCAGTGAAACAGCTTCCATTAGACACCTTAAGCTTATGAAGACCTGAACAAGAGTGGATAATAGCCCTAAACCCGGTGTCTGTTACGCGGGAGAAACCACCAAGGCAGATGCTCTCAAGTTTGGAGCACTTCTCAGACATCAGCAAAATTCCCAGATCATTGACACGTCGGAAAGACGTGAACAAGAACTCCTGGCTTCTAATGAGAGAAATATGCTTCAGCTTACCCTTGGGATTGATCTGCTGAAGACCAGCATTTGTGAGATCTGTTGCAGATTCAGGTTCCATGATTGGTGCATCCTGAAGGTCCAGATGTGTTAAGGATGGAAGTGCTGTTGATATGGACCCAATCAATTGGTCGGTGATGAAGTCAACGGAGAGGCACAGCTTCTGAAGGCTGGGAAAAAACACCGGTGCCTTGATATAATCCATGCACTGTTGCGCCTCGATAGCCACGGTCAGAAGGTCAAGCAACATTGACAATGGAATGTAGCCGACTTCAAGAGAGAGCAGGCCTTGGGAAGCAGATGACCACACATGGCTAAAGTTGGGGTCATCGAACTTTGAGAAATCAAGGGCCAGGCTGAGAGACTGCAAATAAGAAGCACTGTTTTTAAGATGTGAGTTGAATTACGGGCCACTGAAGGTACTGAAATCTCATCAAAGTAAACAGAAGGTAAACCAGACCAATGGTTTCAGGTTTGACTTAGCAATTGATGGTTTTAGTACTAATTCAGATCATGAAATGGAGGTCAAGTAAACTAGGAGCAGATAGCAATAGAATCATTTGGCTTTATTTGAGTACTAATTCAGTATTAAATACTACCGATTGGGTATGTACAGTGTCTTCAATTAAGTGAGATGATGATTGTAGAGATCAGTTTTCAATCCGGTGAGTGCGACCTACCTCCAAACTGGAACATCCATGAAGCAATGCCCGGAGATCAGAGAACCTCATCGCCAGGCCCCTACGCTCCCCGAGGGAGTTTAGAGACAGCACCCTACATCCAAGTAAAAAATACTTCAGAACTGGCCAACCGGCATACTGTGCGACAGAGCCGAACAGAAATGCTGCTAAAGTAACAATCGAACAGCAAGCATATATACCCAAGGGTTGCAGATCGACTGGACAATAGAATAGGACGTACCTGAGATCCTGGCAGGTGGCGCTGAGCTCGCGGAGCAGGCGGCCGCTGATGTTGTTGCAGTTGAGTAGGGTGAGCTCGTGCAGGCCGGGGCGGGCGAGGCAGTCGACGGCGGCGTCTTCGAGCTTCTCGCAGTCCAGCCGGAGGCTCCGCAGGCTCGGGTTGCGCGGCAGCAGCGGGCGGAGCAGGTCGTGCGTGAGCGCCACCTCCTACAACCACATTCAGAAAACACGAAACGTAATCAATCAACCGCGGGAAATCGGTAGGTAGTGTCAGCATACGATGCGTGCGGAGGAGCACTGACGAGGAGGTGGAAGGCGGGGAGGAAGGAGAGGGCGCTGTGGGCGCAGGAGCGGAGGCAGCGGCAGGCGGAGGCGGCGAGGAGGAGGGAGCGGACGTCGAGGCGCGAGAGGATGGTGGCGAGGACGGCGGAGGGGAGCGCGGAGTCCATCGCCGGCGCGGGGTCGATCGGATCTGGCGAGGACATGGAGGTGGATGGTTTGGGAGGTGGTGGCGAATTCGGTGGGATAGAAGAGAAGAGAGAGGTGGCGGTTTTTTGAGAGGCAAGCCATGGCTGCTTCGCGGAAGCTTCCTTTCGGATCAGCTGGGGCCCGCGCGCCGCATGGTGCGCCACGGCGGGTGGTGCCTGGAGTGACGCTGTTTTGTTTTTATTTTTTGAGATGGATGACCGTTCCTTGTTTTCAAGGATACGTTATGGAGAGACGTATCTGTTTCATAGAAGGAAAAAAAGGCCAGAAGGCCAAAGTACAACACGCTTCTGGCACAGCCGCCAGAAAGCGCACTCCACGCTACCTTAGAAAAGGCAGCTACACACACGCACTACCGAACTACTCGCGACATGTCCACTTTCCCACGTCTACAAGACTACCCCTAAACAAACCCGCCAGACGCCACATGCCGGCCTCGTCAGAGATCCGGGTGACTACCGCACCCAAGGATGGGGTGGCGCCTTCAAAGACGATGTCGTTCCGGTGCCGCCACAGACACCAGCAGACGAGGGTGATAGCTGTCCAGAGATCTCGGTCTTTGCCCGGACCCCCACTCTTCGATTGGAGCCAAGGGACGAAACTAGTATTAGTCTGCGGCATCCAATGGATCTTTCCCCACCATCTCAAGCACGTTGCCCAGACCTGCCTGGACGAGGACGCATCCAAGCGGAAGGTGGTCGAGCGTCTCGGCCTCCCGATCACGTAAAGGGCATGTTGCCGGGTGCGGGAGACCACGCTGCTCGGCCTGTCCGCGGTCCGAGCATCTATTCCCGGCCGCCGGCCAAAGGAAAACTCTGCGGTTTGGCGGTGCCCCGGACCGCCAAATCCGAGCCGCTCCGGCCAACTCCACTCTACCTCCGAACATCGCACGATAACGAGGATCGCGCGAGTAGCAATGGTCCTGCTCCCATCTCCATCGGAAACTATCCTCCACGCCCTCATCCGGGGCAATGTTCGTCGGACGGTCGGCCATTTGGAGGAGCTCTCCTACGGCCGGGCGCCGAGGTCCGGAGGGACATCATCCGGCCCGGCCCCGGCCGGGCCCTCACGTACCCGTCTGCGTGCGAGGGCGGTTCTCGGCACCGCCTCAAACAGGTTAGGTGCTAACTCACAGATCCGCCCGTCCGGCAGCCACTTATCCGTCCAGAAAAAAGTAGACGCTCCATTGCCGAGCACTGAGTAGGTTGCCCCTTCAAAGAGCTGTCTCGCCACCTTGGGCACCTGAATGTTAAGCTCCTTCCACGGCTTGGAAGAGTCCATACGCTGTAGCCACAGCCATCTGGTCCTCAAAGCCACGTTCATCATCTTGATATTGGGGATCCCTAGCCCGCCCCATTCCTTAGGTGCGCAGACTTTGTCCCACGCCACTAGACAGTGGCCACCTTTGACGTCCTTTCTCCCTTCCGGAGGAAACCTCTTATTATTTTCTCAATTGCTTGTGATTGTCTTGGGCGGCGGATCAAGAGACATCATGGCGAAGATGGGTATCGCGGAGAGAGTCGCGCGTACCAACTCTAGCCGTCCACCTCCGTCGAGAAGTGAGGCCCTCCAACCGGGTAGCTTGTTAGCCACACTATCCACAAGGTATTGCGTGCTGGGCTGCAGTCGGCTTCCTCAGGGTGAGGGGCAACCCGAGGTACCTGAGGGGAAAATCCACCACGGGGCATTGAAGCTCCCGGTCCACGACAGCCTTGTCGGCAGCGCTACAACGAGATAAGGTTCGCTGAGCATTTCTCCATGTTGACACATAGGCCCGAGGCGGCCCCGAAATCATCCACGATCCCGGCGAAAACCCTAAAATCAAGCACAGTAGGGCGTAGGAAGGTGACCACATCATCCGCGTACACCGATGTACGGAGCCGCAGTCCTGTCTGCGCCAGCGGGGTAAGCAGCCTCTCATCGGCCGCTTTCTCAATCATCAAATGCAGGATCTCCATGATCAGAATGAAGAGCTGAGGGGATAAGGGGTCCCCCTGACGCAGTCCACGCCTGTTGGCAATCCGCGCACCAGGTGTACCATTCAGCAAGACCCGGGTGGTTGCTGTGGAGAGGAGGGCGCAGATAACCGCCAGGATCCTCTCGCCAAACCCAAAATTCCGGAGGACCTCCAGAAGAAGTGCCCAGTCCACAGTGTCGAAAGCCTTGGTAATATCCAATTTGAGGAGGACTGCGGAAGTGGCACTGCTATGGAGCTTCCGGGCTGTTCCTCGAACCATCATGAAATTATCATGCAAGCACCTTCCACGCACGAATGCACTCTGCTGCGGTCCTATCATCTGAGGAAGGACAGGAGCAATCCTGTTAGCAATCACCTTAGCCACCAACTTGGCCACGCCATGTATCAGGCTGATGGGTCTGAAATGCCGGACTTCCTCCGCCCCCTCCATCTTCGGTAAGAGTGTGATGAAGGCTTCGTAGATCGACCCAAAGCCACGGCTATCCAGACGGGATAGGGAGTTGAAAGCTTCCATGACATCCTCCTTGATGATGTTCCAGCATGTCCTGAAGAAACGGGCTGAGAAACCATCCGGGCCTGGACATTTGTCCAGGGGGCATGTCTTTTATGGCTTTCCACACTTCCTCCTCTGTGAACACGCCGTCAATATGCTGGAGGTCAAGAGAGGGAAGCCCAAGAAACTCCAGATCCAGCGAGAAAGGTCTATCCGTCGTTACCCCCAAGAGGTGATCAAAGAAATCATCCACTACTTCCGCCTTCTCGAGTGCTCCGTAACTCGCTTTGTCCTCCACGACCAAATGGCCAATAAAATTCTTGCGCCGCCTATGGCTTGCATGCAAGTGGAAAAACCGAGTACAAGCATCCCCCTCTCGAAGCCGAGAGAATGCGGGAACGCTCGTCGAGCAATCGTCCTCTCCGAGAGATGCCAACCCTAGGAGCTTCTTCTTCGGCAAGCGCCGAAGGGCTCTCTCTGTGTTGACAAGCTGCCTAGACTCCATAGCAACGTCAAACCGAAGAATCAACTCTGTGGCCATACTGGATTTGCGGCTTGATACCGCCAATGAACTTGGAGCTCCAGGCTGGCTAGCCTTTTCGCCGTGGCTCTAAGCTTCGATCTAAACGCTTGAAAGGGTTCGGCTCACGAGCTGCATCATCCACACTTCCCGGACCACATCCGGGAAGCCGTCCACCTTGGGCCGAAAAGAGCTGGAACCGAAATCTACGCCCTCTGTGCAAGTCCGGGGCCGGGTAAAGCACCGAGGGGCAATGATCCGAGGGACCCTTGGACATGGCGGATAGGAAAGCATGCGGGAACAAGTCCTCCCAATCCACGGTCGTGAAGACCCTATCTAGCTTTTCCAGAGTTGGTTGTGCGCGCTCATTAGACCAAGTGAAACGCCTTCCGTTCAGGTACGTCTCCTTGAGATTAAGATTTGATAGGGTCCTTTTGAATCTGCCCATCATCCGGCGGTGTAGGACTCCTTGGTTCTTGTCCTGGGGGTCTACAATTAAATTGAAATCTCCCGCCACCATCCAAGGCCCTGCATGAAGGTCTCGGATATCCTGTAACTCCTGTAAGAAGGAGCATTTGTCCGTATCACTCTGTGGTCCATAGACCCCAGTGAACCACCAACTGTCTCCACCACTGATAGAGATCCTCGCCGTGATGGCATTCTCAGTCATGTGAGGGTTGGACACCGTCACCAAAGTGGACTGCCATGCTAGGAGGATACCACCCCTGGTGCCTAATGCCGGGAGATAGTAGAAACCGTCGAAGGCCGGACCTAGGCACTCACGCACTACGCGGTCAGAGATAACCGCCATCTTGGTCTCTTGGAGGCAAACAACGGTTGCTCGCGCCGGCGAGATGGCTTGAGAAACAGCAAGACGCCTGACAGGTGAGTTAAGTCCACGCGCATTCCAAATGGCAATGCAAAGATCCACCGAATCCATTACACCAAAAAAGGAAGATTCAACACAGATGGGCGCGAAACAATGCGCCAAGGAAATGAAATAAAATCCTCGAATCAGGTCAAACGAGTCCACCGGGTGCGTACGAGGCTGCTCGAAGGTCATCTGATGTCCAACCAAAGAGGCGGAGAACCACGTCCAAGTGCTGCTGGCGAAAAGGTCTGGTGAAGAGGTCGAGGTAGGCCTGGAGGGCTTCGTCCCCAATGATGTCTCCCTCCCGCGCAATGCCAAGTCTGGTGATCGGAGCACGGCTCGCTCGCTGCCGAATGGGAGTGCCAGCAGCGAACCTCTTGCTGATGCGTCCACTGCGTCTAACCGGCCCTGAGTAGACCTTCTTCTTCCTGCACCGTTGTTATCACCAGGATTTGACCGAGTCAGAGGTGGGCCGCAATCAAGATGGGCTTAAGGAAATATACATGGAGAATTATGTGAATCTGCCTGTTATGCTAAGTTGGGCTTCATTGCCCTCGTATACGTAAAATATTAGATTGCATCTTAGTTTAGAAAGTAGAATCTTACCCGTGCACGGTTTGATGCACGCCCACATTAGAAAGTCCCCTGGACTATAAATATGTATCTAGGGTTTATGGAATAAACAACAACTCACGTTCAACCCAAAACAAACCAATCTCGGCGCATCGCCAACTCCTTCGTCTCGAGGGTTTCTATCGGGTAAGCGACATGCTTGCCTAGATCGCATCTTGCGATCTAGGCGGCACTAAGCCCACGTTGTTCATGCGTTGCTCGTCTTGAAGCGCTTTTGATGGCGAGCAACGTAGTTATCATAGATGTGTTAGGGTTAGCATTGTTCTTCGTTTAAGCATGCTTACGTAGTGCAACCCTTGCATATCTAGCCGCCCTCACACCTATCTCGGGTGTGGGGGCGGCACCCCGCTTGATCATTATTTAGTAGATCTGATCCGTTACGATTGCTTCTTGTTCTACAAGGATTAGTTTAATATCTGCGATAGTTAGGCCTTACAAAGGGGGAGGATCCGGTGGCACGTAGGGTGGCGTTCGCAAGTCCTAAACGAGGATGTTCCGAGGATCAACTTCATGTTGGTTTTTAGGCCTTGTTTAGGATCGGCTTACGAGCACCGTGCGTGGCCGCGAGGCCCAACACTGGAGTAGGATGATCCGATTATGCGGTGAAAACCCTAAATCGTCGTAGATCTCATTAGCTTTATCTTGATCAAGCGAGGACCACCAAGTATTCGTGCACCCCATACGAATCATGGGTGGATCGGCTCTTTGAGCCGATTCACGGGATAACCTGAGAGCCGATCGAGGCTCGTATTTAATGTTTACATGTATGCCCTGCGAGGAAACTAAGCGAGGCATCTCCATCACCTTCCGACCAGGTATAGGTCAGGTGGCACGCCCTTGCACTTTGCATCGCCGCGTGTGACCGAGAAGAGCATTGCGGGCCGTCGCTCGGAGGGGTCTCGGCCGGCCGCAGCTCTAGGCTCTTCCCGGCTCTACGGTGTTGACAAGGCCGCTGCCCGCCGGTGGGTTTTGGCAGTCAACACATTCTGGCACGCCCGGTGGGACCATCGTCTACGTCAACCACATCGCCATCTACATCTGAGATGGTGGGCGGCACGCCAGTCACGTGCGATGAGATCAAAGCCATCCTCGAAGCCGAACTCATCGGCTCTTCCCACCGAACCCACTCCCATGGCGTCAGGTGGAGGGGTTCCACGCTCGAAGGCGCACTCGATGGGATAGATCTCTCCACCCCGTCGAGGAGCGCACCGAGTCGGCCGAAGCATGGGGATCTGCCCAAGGAGCTCGAAGGAAACATGACGGGATCAAGGCAACCCTTGGAGCCGAACTCATCGGCTCCTGCGAGAAGACCCGGCCGCACGATATCAAGCTCGGTAGAGACCCACGTCCGGGGCCCGGTGTCGACACGGTGGATCTCAGCCACTCCATAGGTCAGCCAAAGTTTTCCTTTGGTGTCAATATGACTGGGTCTGCAAGCCGCCATGACAAAGAGAAAACAGAAAGCAGCCACTCCCGTGACAAGGATGAAGAGGGGGCCGATCCGCGCGACCAACCCCAAGATGAGGACAGGCGGTACCTGGCAAGGGAGGGGATAAGAAGCATGCGGTATCAACGCCCACTCTCCGAGCACCTCCTCAACAAATACGAGCAACACCACGACCGAGCGTCGGCGCTACGACGTAGATGATGAAAGGAATTTTCGGTCCGATGCCGAGGTCGGAAGGTACCGCCAACATGGCGGAAGCAACGACGGGTACGATCGTCGCGCCGAAGGAAGGCCAAGGGGGCAGGGTGACATGGATAGGCACCGGGACCTGCCCGTTCTTCAAACATTGCTGGGACTCGGGAATGAGCCGATTGCCAACAATCGAGGACTGCCCGAGAATGCAAACAAAGGAAGAAGGGTGCCGCTAACGTGTCCGTGTTCGGCCGTCTAGGGCCTTTCCCGCCTCGGAACAAGCATGCTGAGTCCGCTCGAGTGGAAGATCTCGAGGAGCTAGAGGACGGTGGTGAAGAATACAAATATCATCGGCCCGGGTGGTGCCCCGATGGGCTCAGCCGTTCCCGGAAGCGAAGAGTTCAGCGTACGCGTGGGTTGGAAGAAGCCGAAAGATTATACTGCGCACGCTAAGGAAGGCACGGCCTGATGCGGCCGCCAAAATTCGGCGAACCTTGGACAAGGAAGGTCAGCCACAAAGAAAAGAGTGGCGCCCCGAACGAGAGAAAAGCCGATGATGAAACATCGGCTGGCACAAATATGGTGTTTATCCTCCCTTCGGAGTTCGGTGCTCCGGGATTAGATGAGACATCCGTGGCACAACTTGATTGCGGCCCACGGCCGGTTATCTTTGAGAAGCCACGGGAAAGGAGCTACGGGCATCCGAAGGCCCCGTACTTACGAGGATATATCGATGGGAGGCCTGTAAATAAGATGCTGGTGGACACCGGAGCGGCAGTTAACATCATGCCGTACTCTATGCTACGTCGGTTGGGACGCTCGAGTTCGGATCTAATCAAGACTAACGTGACGTTGAGCGACTTCAACGGCCAAGCGTCCGAGGCACAAGGAGTTACGAACGTGGATCCGACCGTAGGAAGAAAAACTATCCCTACGACGTTCTTCATCGTCGATAGCACGAGCGAGTTATGCTCGTGTTGCTCGGGAAGAGATTGGATCCACGCCAAGCTGCTGCATTCCCTCCACGATGCACCAATGCATAATACGGTGGGATGGTGATGAGGTAGAGGTCGTCCGGGCCGATGATTCGGCCGAAGTTTCAACGGGCGGCATGAACGCATGGGAAGCAGCGAGGCCAAGAACCCCTCTCGAGGCATCAACTTGGACGACTGCGAGCGCATCGATGTGACAAAGGGAAGGGTTAAGCTAGTTTTATCCACTGGCCTGACCATGTAGTTGAAGCCGAGCGATGTGCAACTTGGCGAGGCTGATCCTTGTGATCGGCCCCAAGGGTCTATGAAGGAACATTACAAAACCTTCACCGAGCAAACAACGTGGAGGCCGATTCCGATGTCGGCCGTGAATACCCTCACCATCCATACCTGCCCGGGTTCAACACATGATCCAACGAGCCGATATCATCAATTCTCTTGACGAGAATCGGCTCGGGGGAGAGCGCCAAGTGGATAAAACACGAGGATATGCAGTAGAAGTGTCCCATCCTGTGGCGATGGGTATTGGAGTATGGGGGCCGATACACAAATCGGCCGGAGGAAATTCAAAATTTTTTAAGCACAGCCGATGTGCAGACATCGACTTAAGGATCAATGGAGCGTGAAATGGGTCTTCCTTTCAAGGACCCCTAATTCTCATTGGCAAGCCTTCAAGATCAGCGGCATTAGCAGGTTTGAGGGTCGTGGCTCGATTAAACGGCAAGTCGGGGTAGGGATGAGCCTTCCTAAGAGCTGCGAGAACAGCCGATGACGAAGCAATCGGCTGCGACGTTTTGACCAAGATGGTGACTTAGTAGCTGTCACTTCTAGGGGGTGTTACGTCCAGAATTTGGAGGGCATCAGAGATTCAAAGACACCCCCACCGGGAGGCGTCCCAGCCTGCCAGAGACGAATAGCCGATAGTTGTTGGAATCGGCTGATGCTGCATTACAAGTTGGAAGCCGAGGGTGACCGATGTGGTCGGCTCACTTGTTATTCTCGCCCGGCGAGGCCCGGGGGGCAGCTTGCCCCGAAGGATCCTTTGCTACGCGGACCAATTTCGTTGGAATCGGCTAACTCTGCGTCACAACTGGCCTGAGGAATGGTGCTGATGTTACGGAATTATCAGTTTCAATATGTAAGACGATTCAGCGACAAGTCCAGGACTATGTTGAGGGCACCTACTCAACATCAGATTAGTAGCCTGCTGAATCGGTTTGTATAGGCGTCGGCGGATGAAAGGTGGTCCACTCTCGGACGTGGTCGAGCCCGGGCTGTTTGCCTTGAATTATTGGTCTTCATCATTGTCTCTACCCCGGCTGAGGCTCGGGGGGCAACTTGCCGCGAGAGGTCCTTTGCTATAAGAAGGCCGAGTTCGCTAAAATCGGTTGGCTCTGCGTCTCAGTTTGATTTGGAGCAATGGTTGCTGAAAGAGAACAGAGCAGGATTATACAGAGCGAGGATTATAAAACGTTACTACGGAAGGTAATGCACGTCTGCGAAGTGGAAGCTTCGGCGTTTAAATTGATCCGGCAACGATCTTAGGGCGCTTCTAGAGACAAAGAGGATCTGGAAGGGAAGGATGTGGCGGAAGAATGTACGAAGGCCTAGGGTTTGCACGCTTATGGGCTGGGCCTGGTTTGACCGAGAGCTTGGGTCCGGATGAATCTATCACAAAATTTGTCGTGAGAGACCGATGCGACGCCATCGGCTTATTGGGCATTAACCAGATTGGCAATCGGTAGAATCAGTGCAAAAGACAATCGGCTAAATTACCATAAAGGGAATCGGCAAAATCAAATTGGGGAATTTCTTCATTGATAAACCAGATTTCTTACATAGAAGAGCTGATTGCTCTCAAAAGAAGGTACTAGGGGGTACATTGCCCCGTCCATTACCTGCTGGCCCTATGCTAAGATCCTATCTAGGGGCCATTCGTTGCCCTCGTCATCGTCTTCGCCGCCGCTCGTCGGCGCTGCTCCCGGCCGGCTCGTCGTCGCTGCTCCGGCGGCCGCCGGCAGGGCCTTCGTTGTCTTCGTCCTCCTCGTCGTCGTCGTCGCCGTCGGCCCGTCGAAGTCACTCGGATTCCCGGCCGGGGGCAATGGCGCTTGGCCGGCGGCTCGCTCGGGGAGGCTATCGTCGGCTGTCCTCCTCTTCTTCCTCCTCCTCCGCCTCCTCGAAGGTGGTGGGGTTTACCCGGGAGAAACGATCGCTATCGCTCTCCTCCTCCGATTCCCGGCGGCAAGGAAGCGGAGGTCGCTCTCCCGTCGGTCAAGGATTTGTCATCCTCGGACCGGACGAGGAGTCATGGTCCTCTTTGTCCCACTTCGTTGGGGCGAGGATATCGTACGCCGCTGCGTGCCCCACGAGGGCGTCGACTCTCGGATGGGAGAGGACACGTAGGAAAAATCCGATGAAGAAGAAGAGGAAGAGGAAGAAGACATGGTTGCGAGAGGAGGGTTTTTGGAGTGCTGATGCGGAAGGGGTGGAAAGGAGAAGCTGTTCGATGCGGTCAAATAAAGGAGGTGGGGATTTAATTTCCGAGCAGGTTCTCGAGGATATGGTACCAAAGCTGTCAAGTCGTGCGGATAAGTTGGGAAGGCAAGTCATCATGATGAAGCATCGCTGCGACGGTTACCGCTCTGCCATGACATGACCCCTCGGAGGAAAAAGCGAATGATTTTGGAAATATCATTTCCAAAACCAGGGGGCATGTGTTATCACCAGAATTTGACCAAGGTGGAGGTGGGCCGCAATCAAGATGGGCTTAAGGAAATATACATGGAGAATTATGTGAATCGGCCTGTTATGCTAAGTTGGGCTTCATCGCCCTTGTATACTGTAACATATTAGATTGCATCTTAGTTTAGAAAGTAGAATCTTACCCGTGCACGGTTTGATGCACGCCCACATTAGAAAGTCCCTGGACTATAAATATGTATCTAGGGTTTATGGAATAAACAACAACTCACGTTCAACCCAAAACAAACCGATCTCGGCGCATCGCCAACTCCTTCGTCTCGAGGGTTTCTATCGAGGTAAGCGACATGCTTGCCTAGATCGCATCTTGCGATCTAGGCGGCACAAGCCCACGTTGTTCATGCGTTGCTCGTACTTGAAGCGCTTTTGATGGCGAGCAACGTAGTTATCATAGATGTGTTAGGGTTAGCATTGTTCTTCGTTTAAGCATGCTTACGTAGTGCAACCCTTGCATATCTAGCCGCCCTCACACCTATCTCGGGTGTGGGGCGGCACCCGCTTGATCATTATTTAGTAGATCTGATCCGATTACGATTGCTCCTTGTTCTACAAGGATTAGTTTAATATCTGCGATAGTTAGGCCTTACAAAGGGGGAGGATCCGGTGGCACGTAGGGTGGCGTTCGCAAGTCCTAAACGAGGATGTTCGAGGATCAACTTCATGTTGGTTTTTAGGCCTTGTTTAGGATCGAAACTTACGAGCACCGTGCGTGGCCGCGAGGCCCAACCTGGAGTAGGATGATCCGATTATGCGGTGAAAACACTAAATCGTCGTAGATCTCATTAGCTTTATCTTGATCAAGCAGGACCACCAAGTATTCGTGCACCCCGTACGAATCATGGGTGGATCGGCTCTTTGAGCCGATTCACGGGATAACTGCGAGCCGATCGAGGCTCGTATTTAATGTTTACATGTATGCCCTGCGAGAAACTAAGCGAGGCATCTCCATCACCTTCACGACCGGGTATAGGTCGGGTGGCACGCCCTTGCACTTCGCATCGCCGCGTGTGACCGAGAAGAGCATTGCGGGCCGTCGCTCGGAGGGGTCTCGGCCGGCCGCAGCTCTAGGCTCTTCCCGGCTCTACGGTGTTGACAAGGCCGC